>NC_056726.1:975746460-975828960 GCF_019279795.1 Protopterus annectens | reverse complement strand
AAAGGCATTTAGAAACAAAAAAATGTCAAACAGAAATACTAAAAAAAAAAAAGCAATGATAAACAGCATCAACCACCAAAAGTGCAATCCCCAACCTTCGGAAAGCACAGACTCTTTTCAGGGGTAACCCAGGTTAATAGTTCATAAGTTCATAGGTAGGTACTAGGCTACTGACGCTAGGGCCTATATAAGCCTAGCCAAAAAGGTACCCTGGCTTTCGCAACCAAAGAAAATTATTTTCCTGTACCCCTCTCAAGCAGAGCCACAGAAGTGATCCCCAGGTGAATTTCCTATCTCCCATCCAATCATTAAGATTTTTCCTGAAGAGTGCTAATGAGGAGCTTTGTTTGATATAGATAGGTAGTTTGTTCCATAGTATGGGACGTCTCTGGGGCAGGAATCTATCCCTCCAGCATATTCTGTTTATTGTGGTGACAATGTTTAGGTGCCTAGAGCATGTAGCTCGGAGGGATTGGAATTTCTTTAAGTGGAGCATGTCCAGCAGCTCTGGGTTTGACATAGCTTTGTATGTTAGGCAGAGATCACCTTTGAGTAGGCGATATGCGACGGAGTAAAGCTGGAGTTTTTTGAGACTGTCTGCATAGGGCATCTGTTTGAGGCTGGTAATCCTCTTTGTGAGGTATTTCTGTGGCCTTTCTAGTTGTTGTATATGTCTTGAAAGGTACATATCAAAAGGGGCATTGTACTCTTTAATGGGGCTAATGAGTGATGAGTAGAGGAGAAAAATGACCTCTTTTTTCCTGGATGAGAAACTTTTTGTGATGAGGTGTGCCACATAGAAGGATTTCCTGACTACTGTAGCGATGTGATTATCAAAGAAGAGACTACTGTTCACCTGTGCCCCAAGATATCTTATCACACTTTCAGTGTTAAGTAGACTACCGCCTATGTGGTAGTTCATGGGTACAGAGTTTTTACCAAACGTGATGACAATGCAGTTTTTGGCATTGAGCTTGAGGCCATGGCTTTGACACCAGGCATCTGTCTCAGTGAGGCCCTTTTGTAGGCTGTCCATATTGTTAGGAGCTTTGATTATGACTCGTAGTTTGCGGTCATCTGCAAACTTCATTAGCCAAAGACCTTCTGTGTTAGCCTGAACTTCTGAGAAGTAGATACCAAACAAGAGAGGACCCAGAACTGAACCCTATGGTACTCCACTTGTCACTGGTCTGAAGTCGGATTTGGAGTCTACTACTTTTACAGTGTGGGTTCTGTCAGTGAGCCAGTTGGCAACCTATCTTGTGACATATGGATTTATACCTTGTTTAGTGAGTTTATCTATGATTCCAGAGTGGGAGATGGTGTTGAAAGCCTTGGCAAGATCTAGATAGGCTGTGTGAACCACCTTACCCCCATCTACGGCTTTGGTGACCGCTTCAAAGAAGTCTATCAGGTTTAAGAGACATGATCTGCCTTTTACAAACCTGAACTGGATGGGGTCCAGAGTTTGGAGATTACCAATGTCATTGTTTATAAGTTCCATGATGATACGTTCCATAGACCAGGCTAGTCAGACTAATGAGGAGATAGTTCCCAGGGTCTGTGGTTGCTCCCCATTTGTGGAGTGGGATAACTGGTGCTGTGTGCCATTCAGTGGGCACAAAGCCTGAGGTGAAGCTATGATTGAATATGGTACTTAGATGGGGGAACCAGTTTGTTCTGTAGTTCGTGTAGAATGCAGCCTGAGATGTTGTCAGGTCCCATGATGCTGTGTTCTTGGCTTTAGAGAGTGTGGTTTTTACCTCTGGAGCTGTGATTACAGGAACTTTGTATTCTTTCGGTATAGAGATGGGCCCTTTAGGGGCTGAGAAGGGGGTAAAGTTAGCACTGAACCTATCTGCCAGGATGTTGGCAATATCAGTTGGTTCTGTATATTTAGTGCCATTGTGCTGTAACTCAGAACAGGTCTGAGTGTTGCCATTGAGATTCTTGACATAGCCATAGAATGCTTTCTGGTTGTCTTTAGAATCAGTGGTGATTTTGTTTTTGTAACTAGCCTTTGCGGATTTTATGAGGGATCTCAGCTTTTTACTGAGGCTGACCAGGGAGTTCCTCCAATCATGGGATTTTACTCTTTTTTGCAACAGTTTCTTTCTTTTGTTGTAGAGTTTGTTTATGGCAGGGACCACCAGATTGGTTTCCTTTTTTTGGAGGATATCATCTTGGTTCTGTTAGGGATTGCACAATCCATACACTCATGTAAGTGCTTATAAAGTGCATTTGTGTAGGATTCAGCAGTCATACCTCTATTGTCTGTCTGCATGGGTGTCTTGAAGTTTGCCACTTCTGTCTTAAGAAGCGTGAAGTTGGCTTTGGAAAAAATTTTTACAGTGTTTCCCTAATGGAGGGTGGGATGTGGATTTCTAGGGTGATTAGCTTGTGGTCAGATCTGACCAACAAGGAATTGACCTCTTGTGTGGAACACTGGTTGCCCATGTTGGTAATGACCAGGTATAGGATATTGCTGCCCCTGGTGGGGGTGTGGATAAGTTGATCTAAGGCATTGGAATTTATGAATTCCAGAAAACATTAAGCAAAAGAGTTGGTACATGAGTAGTTTTCCAAGTTAATGGTGTGGTAGTTGAAATTGCCCATTATTAGGGTGTTAGGTTGTACCCTAATATTTTCCAGTGTATCAAGAAATGAGGAGTGGGAATCCTGGGGCATGGTGGGGGAATCTGTAGCAAGCTACAATTTAGATTGTGGTCTTGCCCAGAGTTAGTTGCACTTGGATAATCTTGGATGCATTATGCTGAGCAACTAGCCTGGAGGTATGGATATCCTTAATGAATATGGACACTCCTCCGCCTTTAGTCTTTCGGTGCAGGTTAGTTGGCCAAAAGGTGTGGTATGAATTATAGCCTGGTAATGCAGAGGTGCTCTCTGGAGCCTTGAACCAGGTCTCTGTCACTGCACAGATGTCGATGTTCTCCATTTTAAGGAGTGCCTCAAATGAGTGCATTTTGTGGTTAGACTTCTAGCATTGAGTAGCATTATCCTCAGATTTAGTTTGCTTGTACGTATTAAGGTGGTGAGTTTGTCATTTGAACCTTGCCTAAAAAAGGCACTATAGGGGTGGGTAGCAAGATCCTTAGCCAGTATCTGGAATCCCAAGGTTGACAAGTGCAGGCCATCTCTGGCAAAGCTTCGTGGTATGTCAATCATGTCATCCCAGGCAGACAGATACTGGATCCCCTTAGAATGACACCAGTAGCTTAGCCAATTGTTGAAGTCAATCATTTTGTCCTTGTTCTGTGGTATCATTTTGGATGATGGCAGGATACTACTCAGGACTAGGGTCATATCTGACTGAGCTACAAGATTGGACAACTTCTCCATGTCTCTTTGCATGTAGTCCAGAGAGGTATATCTCAGGTCATTCACACCAACATGGACAATGACAGAGTCATATTTGTACTTGTTGTGGAGTGACCTAAGTGTGTGTGTTATGTGGTGGATTCTGGCACCCAACAGACAGCTGATAGTAACTTTCTTTTTGTTTAGCCTGGTGAGTGGAACATCAGTGTGTCTGACTATAGAGTCACCTATGACTAGAGTGTTGGGTACATTTTTATGCCTAATGGTTTGTGGTTGAGTCGCACACTGAGTTTGTGGGCTATGTGTCATTTGGGTTGTGTTGGGGGGGGTGGAGGTTGCTTGCATTTCTGCTTTGGAAGTCCGTGTTGCTTGGGCAGATTTTTATTGAGAGCCTCCATGAATGTAGGTGTGTGTTTTGTGTTTCTATGTGTGTGTTTTGGTGGTATAGGTTTTGAGGGACTATGGGATGAGTGTGGTGAGTGTGGTGTGGTGCAAATGTTTACCCTCTCCTCTTGACTGTCTAGTCCAGTCTTGGATGAAGAGAGCTTTGCTTCCAGTTTGGTGATATAAGTGCATCTCTCACAGGTTGTAATGTTGGGTGGTAGGATGAGAGGGTTGTCTGTGTACATGAGGCAATTGCTGCATTGCCCCAAGATGCCCAGATTCATCAGGTAGACAGGAGAAAACACTGTGAGCTGACCCTTAGACATGCCTGGATAGGTGCTTATTTATTAAGTACTAAAACTTGTTTTCCTCTTGACAAGTGAGGAAAGTTGAGTTCTGTAGTAATTTGTAGCTTATTTAGTGCTTACAATGAGTTCAGAACAAGTGCTGAGTTCAAAGAAACAGATCTGAGTGCTAAAACTAAAAAAACGGCTAGTTCTAAGGTAAAATTTGAAGAGCAGATTTTATGATGCCGGGAATAGTTTAACTCTAGCTAAGCGGCGGGAACTCAGATGTTTACAAACAGTCCTGGTGCTATATCTGATTAAGTGATTTGCTGAATGTCATACAGTAAACAACTGAGGTGAGAAGGAACCAAAGTCTGCATTACAGAAACTAAATCTTGCAATTTTAATCTCTGCAAAAACTGACAGAAGATTACAGAAAAAAGAAGAAAAAAATTAGGAATCAGAGCTGTGAAATAAATTAATTTTTAGTAATAAAAGCACTAAAACCTTAAGTATATCCTGATCAGAACAGTAGAAGATAAGCCAAAAAATAGTCTCCTGAGGAAACTGAATGTAAATCACTAGTAACAGAAAACGAATCACTGTAGGAAGAGTCAGGAAGTGTATAACACATACCTCTCAACCTGAAAACATCAAAAATCTGGACAAGGCCCATGAAAAATAGGTACAAATCTGTATGCTGATTAACGTAAAATTTGCATACATAATTATGTAGCCACACCCACTCCAATGCATTGTGGGATATCAACTTTCAAACACAAACTGAAGGATAACCAAAATACGCCACCACTACAGTCAGAACATACCACCATGCCAAATCAGCTTCCTGAAAGACATGAAGACTGAAACTTAAATGGCTATCATTTACTGTATTCAGTTCTCACTTCTCACCACCATAGCTTTCAACCTCTTAGCACAAAAATCCTGGACAAAGCCAATAATGGGGGAATACAGCCCCAAAACAGAGACAAATTTTAAATACTGATCTTATAAACTTAGAAAATTGCTAGAATAAAAAGTTTGTGTTACCATTTATTTTCTGAAGAATATGAAGGCAGAAATTGTTGTCTAGTTGGCCTATGCCGAAGGCTGGCTGTGAGGGTATGCAACTGTCCCACAGTATTTTCTGTGAATGACTGCATCTTCACATAGGAACATTTATTTTATACTGGGATGAGGCTGCTACCCTGGAGTTAACAGTTACAAAGGTGTGTGCACACTTGAAATCATGCAACACAATCTTGTCTGCAGTATCCATCAGTGTTAACATTTTCAAACTAAAAGGTGCATTCTGAATACCTAAGGCTAGATTTAATGAACCCAGTCAGGTGCTGCATGATAATGTTGTTATAACTAATGGCACCAACAACTAGTAAAGCAAATGTGAATAGACTTGCAAACCATTCCATGGATTTTTTTACCCCTTGTCTTTTTTGAAATGATAAAACATATTGACAGAAGCAGTGTAAGACAGTTTCATTTCTTTTTTTTTTGTTTGCTTGCTTTAAGTTACAAAAATGTACTTTGGTCGTAACATTCTAAGACATATTGAGCTTGAATTTCCTTAGGATAGTTGTCCAAGAATCAGGGTCATATGAAAGCCCCATGAAAGTATTTTGAATTTTAACAAAAACAAAAAAGAATAGCAACACTTTGGGCTGGGTATCTTCATTAGTTTGTCAGAGCTAAATCTGGGACAGGATATCTTTGGTCATATAAAACATATATATATTTTATTGTTTGTTTTTTATTTTTACTAATACCAAAATATTTCTCAAATAGGTGCCATAAGAAGCACATATGGCCAAGTGCTAGAATGGGTATCAATTCACAACCTCATGCTATGTTCACAATTGTCAGTCATATTGTCCTTAGCTGACACTAAATGCTTCAAAGAATTAAAGATGCAACTATAAATTTTACACAAAAATATTGTTTGTATTCAGTACAAACTTAAAGGAAAAATTCACTATGTCTGAAATATCAAACATATGTATGATTTTCTGTGCAAAACTGCATTGGACACCCTCAGGATGTAGTGCTAAAAGACAAGTTTTTATGATTCTAGTCAAATAAGACATACCACACCAAGCAAGCTAACCGGTATTAACTCATGAATATCTTAAAAATCACATTCAGATGAATATTAAAAATCCACCAAGAGCAGCTGCACCTCTTAGCTTGCAAAAACACTGAGATTACTGCATATTATGACATACAATTAGTCTCTTCAAATATGATGGAAGAATTACTAACAACATTTGCAGTGATATACCTACATTTATCTATATAATGTACCTATACAAGCATGTAGATGCACATGCACACACACAGTTTTTGAAGAATTATATTACAATTCTATTTGATCTCTAACCACTGCCAAATGCAAACATTCCCAAACACAAACAGCATACAAATAAAAAAAAAACACATACACAAACATGCACACATTCATATTTGTAAGTCTATATTTACAATCTAAAGTCTAGGCTGCTTGTGAATTCCCTGTACACTCTCCACTGTTTTCATACAATAAATGTTATATCTTTATGCAAGAGAACTAGTTAATGTACCCTACCCATACCAGCGATTGAGCGAGTTCCTTCATAACAGCGACAGCCTCAGGCCAGAAATTCAGTACCAGCGTTCGTTCGTTAGTGCAGCAGATGCACATGGGAACTTGGAAGGTCAAGGAAAATAAGCAGCTCGTCAGCTTAACTAAGCAGCAGCAGGAAAGGAAAAAAAAAAAAATATATAAAAAAATGCCGGCTTGCGTATGTAGCGGAAAAGGAAAACCACAGACAGATTTCAAACAAGCAGCCAGCCGGGAAAGCCCTTGAGCGCAATTCCGACTGGCTGGGAGTGCTGACGTCATCACGCGCGTGATGACGTCAGCTCCAAAAGCGCCGAAATTTAAAAAACCTGGAAAAAATCGGAAATTAAGGGGTGCCACTCGGGAATCGTGGCACCCCATTATTTGGACCCCAAAACTCGGTAAAAACCGAGTAATTCGGGACGGTTGGGAGGTCTGGTATAACAAGCAAAAACAATCACCTTAGCAAGAGGAAGCAGGCACTCTAACCTGCAGTCAAATTACATACACACACAAAATGCAGTTGAAACAATTTGCAAGACATTGTTTGACCTAAGAAGTAAAGCTAAAAGTAAAATACACACAAGTAAAACACTCTGTTCATAATTAGATTACTGTTACAGTAGCCTAAATTATATGGGATATCCTGGTAAGGACTGGATCAGCAAGCCAGCTTCCAAAGTTTTAGGGTGCATTCCACATACCATATCCACTGTACATCTCCTGGAGATCACTATAAAATCAGTGGCTAGGGCATCAAGCATCAGAACTTTCTTTCTGTCAAAGTGCACTCTTCCCTTGGGGATTCAAGTATTCTATGCTGAGCTTGTGCGTTACCAAGGATGGACAGATAAGTACCCCATTGAGAAATACCTTCTACTTTCATCACTTTTTTGAGGAAAACTTCTGACTAGGGGCTAAGAGCTTTGAATTTTTTTTTGGGGGGGGGGGTCTTTCATTAAAACCATTTATTTCAAGTTGTTTCAGCAGCTTGTCAGACACATTTTGCAGTAGACAGATGGTCCTCAATTCCTATGGGAATTCCCTTATTATTTATCATATTTTGTGAGGAAAAACGTTAATTGTCTACCAAAGAATATTGTTAGGGACTGGGGCTATTGTGTTTCATAGTAGACACTAAAATAATTTACCTCAGAACTTAACTTTTCTCTCAGGAGGTAAGACCACTTCTTCAAGGATCTCTAGTTGCTTGTCAGACATCTTTTTCAGTGTACAGACAGTCCTGGATCCCTTTTGGGATTCCCTTATAATTTATTATTTTTTGTGAAGGAAAGTGTTAATTTTTGGTCAAAAAGTGTTGCTTGAGGCTGGGGCTAGTGTGTTTCATGGATTTGACTAAAATATTTGACGTCAGAACTTAGCTTTTCTGCCAAGAGGTAGGATTGACTCCTCAAAACTGCTACCAGCTTGTCAGACACCTTTTGTAGCAAGAACATGGACCTAGCTCCTGATAACACAATTGCTTACTCTCTCCACCACAAGAAGAGAAATGCTATCTGAGGTGCTTTGGTCTTGAATCAGCAGTGTCACTCGTCTAGTCAGGATGTAATAAATGAGTCTTTGTGGGTTCTGTTCAAGCGCTTTATTATGTACAAACACATCAGGATTGAGGCTTAATGACTTTAACTTAGATAAACTTATATTCAAACTAGCTTTTACATTCATACATGCTCACTCTCTTGCTGCACTCTCAAAATGGCACTGAAGCTGGCACGTGCTTGTTATTTATATGCACTTTCAGTCCTTGAAATGATTCTTAAAGATACAGCACACACACCCTGTTCTGCATCCTCCCTCTTTGAGAAGTAGATCATGCAACTTTGACATCAGTTGACATGCAATCAATACAAATAATTATTTGTTATGCAGTTACACATTATTAGACACTTTGGGGGGTCATGGGAGAAATTGATTCTTAGAGAAACAATTACACTGGTAGCTTAGGCTTAATGCCACGTCCCCACCCTTACTTAATGATCATATCTCTGTAGAGAGTGCTTTGAGACTTAAATCATATGTTGTTTGAATCTGATGTTTTAATTTTTTTCTGAGATCTTGGTATACATTTTTATTCTAGTAATGTTTTTGTCCCTTTAAAAAAAGCCTTTACCTGTGATTTGTGCATACAGATCATGTGACTTTAATGGAGGAATATTTAAATATGTGGTTTTATTTTGGTAATCGATTCTGATGATGTCTGTAATTATAATGGATGAAAGTGCTCAATTCTGTTTATTTTTTCGTGTGATCTATTAAACCTTCGTTTTCTTATGACTGCCTCTGCATTGCAAGATGTTGGACAGTTAGTGGTTTTGTACATTGTCATTTTGGGTTCTTGGATTAACTCTAAAAATAAAAATATCATTTCACATCAGGTAACCTAAACCACATTGTTCTATTGGAAGGATAAACTCAGCCCACTTGACTCATGCCCTCTTCCCCTCCCTTATAAAATCCTTCAGCTCTTTATTAAATAATATCCACAACTTCTCCTGTGGTTGATAAAAATATGCCTGATCTGTGTATAAAACTAAAGGGACTAAGAACATTTATACTGATTGCATCATGCTATCCTTGCCTATAAGCAAGAACTGACAGTGTCTCAGTTTTTGCATTATCTTTTGTTTAATCTCTACTCACGTATCCTTAGCTACCATAATAGAATCCTTTTTAACCTGTTACTCCTAAATACTTCATTTTATCATGTTCCCATAAATATGTGTATTGCTGAACCAGTTCATGTGCAGGTGCATAGTTTACAGCTATTGACATTGTGGGTCTATATTATAACGCAGAAATGGCTAAACACCGAACGCTGTTTCAGCGACACATAAAAAGCGAGCTGCAAGTTACACAAATGGCCAGATCACAGACTGTTTTTCCTAGGGAAAGAAATTTTTAGGCCAACCAGACATGACACACCAGCTCAAATATTGCCCCCCACCCCCCCTAACTAAATATACCAACTCCAAAATCGGAGTACAGTGATCTGGCCATTCATGTAACTTGAAGTTCGCTCTTCATGTGTCACTGAAATGGCATTTGGTGTTTAGCTATTTTGGCATTGTAATATAGACCCAACTTTGTTTTATCTTCATTAATTGTATATCCTGAAAAAAACTTGGCACTGTCTCAGAATGTTCCAAACACTGAGATGTCCTTTAGTGGTTTTATCAGGAAAAAAATAAAGTAATTTGCAAATAAAGCCAACCTTTCTTAATTACCATACCAGTTATGTTTTTGAATTTCTGAGTCCCTTATTTCCTTTGCCAGTGGTTCTAAATATACCACAAATAACAAAGGGAAATAAAACACTCCTGCCTGGTTCCTCTGTTCAGACACAATTTCTTAGAGAGGATCTCTTTGATTTTTGCTGCTGATCCTTCATATATCCTTCTAATTAACCTCACAGTATTATTATAGGGAATGCAAATGTTTCCATTGTCCAGCTCATATAATCACTGCTTACTCTATCAAATACTTTCTCTGCATCAAGACCCACCAACAACAGCTATATTTTCTTACATTCTGCTTCCTACTAGATCAGCAATGTCCTATTAATGTCAAATGTTTGCCTACCCTCCACAAAACACATTGATACATATCTTATCAATTTTCGCAACATCTTTGCCATTCTTTTAGCCATTATAGACATACAAACTTTATAATCATGATTTAAAATATAACTGGACATATGTAAAGCTGGATCTGATGGAACTTTAACATATTTAAGTATTACAGCCACCATTTTTCCCAGGAAATTGGTGCTTCCCCCTCCTTCTAAAATACAATCAAGCAAAACCTTCCAGATCATTACCATTTTCTTCCCTCTTAGCTTTCACACTTCTACCAGAATACCATCTATTCCTGGAGACTTTCCATTATTATATCACCTCCTCTTATCTTAACTGTTAATTGTTAAGCCTCATCTACCTCTAACTTTAGCATATTTACAATTTCCATAAATATTTCCATTTGCATTTTTTCACACTTCTCTGCTTTATACAAATTTACATAACATTTCTATAATATCTCTAATACCTCTACAGGATCTGTGGTTATTTTTCTTGTTATAGGCTCCCTAAGTTTGGAAACAACCCTTTTTACTTTCTGTTGCTTAAGTTGTTGTAATAAAAATGTTTGTGCTCTGGGAATCGTTATAAAAAAAACAGTTGCTTAATAGCCACATTTCTAAACTCATACATTTTATCCAAGTACTAACCTTATTTTCACATTAGCACTCCTCAGTTGCACCTCTTCTTGTTCTGTGAGATTCCCCTTATTCTGCAATAACTTAACCTTTGTCAAAATCACCATGCTCTTTTGCAATATAATTTCTATCTAGTCTACCCAGATATTGCACTTTGAGGAATAATATGTAAATTATTTTCGAGTTCCTACTACTGAATTCACATCTTCTATACCAAATATTTTCAAAACTTTCTTCAGAAATCTACCATGTTTTGTTATATTTCCCTTCTAGGCCCCTAGATGTATCCTCATTGCTACAAATCAAATTTCAGTCTCCACCTAAAAGTATTATTCCCTGCAGAAAACTGATTATTTCTCACAAACCTTTCTTAAGCTCCATGATAGTAGCTTTAGGTGGAATATAAATACATGTCAGCATAATCCTCTTACCTTGTCAGTAACCCCCCCCCCACTACCAGAAATCTACCATTATTGTTGTTATTATTTCTTTTTGTTCTTCTATCAGTATTGGAGCTTCTCTAGCAATTAACATAAACATTCCTGTTTCCTTTGTCCCTGATATTCTACTGAATATCCATCCAGAAATCCTTTCTTTATCAAACTAATGTGCTCAGTTCTTTCCAAATATGTCTTCTGTAGCATTGATATTTACATTGCGCATTTCTTAATATAATTAAATATTCTTTTCTTTTTATCTATACATGTGAGACCATTCACAATCCAAGATAATATGGAAAGTGTCACCATTATGATAAAATGTCATTTTCCCACATATAACATACAAAGGCTTTTTTAAATGTCTATTTCCAGCTTTTCTGATACGTGCACCCTCTAATGTTGGTAGGTTTATCCTTTATACAGGTTTTACTTATCATTTTGATTTGAAGCTATGCCACATTTTACAAGACTTTTTGTTTTTATGAAAACCCTAACAGAAAAAACAAAAAGACCCACCCCGGAGCATTCCCATAACCTGTTAACTTAATACAAATACACACAAAACTATGTGCATCTTCAAACAATAAAGTTTAACACTAATAATAGTAACAATTGTTCCAAATAGACAGTTACAAACACAGACCTTATCTAACCTAAAGCTGAGGTCAACTATTCTAAGATACTTGTTACCGCTTATGTTCTTACTTACACTAATTAGTGTTTTTATTTTTATACCCATCTCAGATATAAAAAACAACTAGCATGCTTTCAGAAAACATTAACTTTTAGACTTGAAGAAACCAGTGCTTTGGCATTTTTATTGCCCTATAATCACCCTGTTTCATGGACACATAAGAAAAATATAGCCCTCAGCTGCAGACTTCTAAAGACAAACTGAAATATTTATTACTATAGGGAAAACTTTTTGTGTACTCTTATTTACTTGTTTTCTCATACAAACATGCTATTATAATAAGCCAAAGGTCTTAAATGAGACCTTCCGCTATGCAAAAGTAAGAGGAAACATATCAGCTCTACATTTATTATGATCTGTGTACTTTTGCACCCCATTCCCTACCTCAACAACCCAAGATTATAGCCCATTAACTTCAACATGCTTTTGTCTAGCTATTTTTATCTTTTTGCATTGTAATACTTAAATGTCTTAATACTAAAAAAGAAGAAAGAAAAAGGCATCTGTTTACTTTTGTATCTTTATCACATACAACAATAACTAAAATGCTTTATTATAAAGCATGCAAATTATATCATGAAAAGTTTGAAAGAAACACTTCCCCGGATTCAGCAAATGTCCGTACAGGAATAACTTATTCCTGCATGGAAGGGAGTGTCCCTGTGCAGCACGGCAGTGTGCTATGCATATGTATGAAGTTGTGCTGCCGTGGTGTGTAATACATACATGGGGATGTGTACAAGTGCAGGGGGCATATTTGAGAGCAGTGCTCTCCCAATACACACTCCCCATGCACACCAGAATTGCCTTATGGCAATTTAAAAAGAGCGAGATTGTCGTTACACCTCTCAACCCATTAGAGTAAAAAATCTGGATAAAGCCATAAGGGACAACTCTGAAATATTGCCATTACAAACTTAGACATTTGATAGAATAACAGGCTTTGTATTAGCATGAAATTTGTAAAGGGTTTGAAGTCTAAAACGCACACCTCACAACCTGTTACATTAAGAAATCTGGACAAAGCCATAAGGGACAACTCTGAAATATTGCCATTAAAAACTTAGAACGTTGATAGAATAACAGGTTTAGCATTAGCATGAATTTTCTGAAGAGTATGAAGTATAAAATGCAAATATCTGTCATTACTGTAAAACTTCAATCCTTAATGATGTGCC
Source organism: Protopterus annectens (assembly GCF_019279795.1). Classification (NCBI taxonomy): domain Eukaryota; kingdom Metazoa; phylum Chordata; order Ceratodontiformes; family Protopteridae; genus Protopterus; species Protopterus annectens. Next base: position 975,815,793 of record NC_056726.1, on the reverse strand, counting down.
AGAGAGCCACAAGTTTATGAAAAGTGGACCAAGAATATAATGCAAATATCCAGACATACTGTGAAAAGTTATATGTCATCAACATTTTCAAAGCACAGTCCTCAACAAATAAATCTTTTTTTATCACATCTGCAATAAAGTTTAAGCATAGCTTTGCAGGTGTGCCCGTTGCTTAGCTATGCTTAGCCCAGCTGAAATGGCATGATAAGTTGAATAGCAACAGACATCCAACATAAGCAGTAGTGTAATAGTGTGTGGTTAGGAGCGTACACCTTACATATAGTCATTCAAAGTTTGAGCCTTTCCATTTGGTATGTAAAATCATTACAATTTTAATTTATTTGTATATTTATGTAGGAAGTAACTTATATTTCTCAACCAGAGTAGTGTATTAGGCCCAGATGTGAGGTGTCAGTGTAATAAAGCTGTGAATCCCCCACATAAATACAAGTGCCGCATACAGTATAGTCACACAAGAATGAATGTAATGAAAGCACATTGGGGGATGTCAGGGAAGGCAAACAAATTTATAATATGTCATGAATGATGAATGAATCCCATACAGGTGGTAGTCCATAAAATAAAACATAAGCAATGCTAAGCATTGCACAGCTATGCTGACTGGGTGTAAGCATTGCGTAAATATGAATGCTAAGCAATGAGTAGCCCAGCTAAGTGGATTTGCCCATTGCTAAGCAGTACTGAACCTGCCCCTTTAAGCACTGTCAACCTTAGCTAAGCAGGTTTTCCTGTAGCTAAGCTTAGCACAACATATTTAAAACCGTACAATCAAGGCAAATGGTGGGAAATCAACCATATATAAACCTTGCAGGTAGGAATACAGCTCCTACTTGGTTGTAGATCTCCACTGTAGGCAGTATGTCTTGTGTTGGAGAGGGCATGCACTTTTGGGTGTAGCGCTGGGGCATACAGGAGCCCAAGGTCATGGTAGGACTCCTTGTAAAAAACCATGATGTGAGACTGCTGCAGGACCAGAAACCAGGGCTCACAATACAAAGCAGAAGCCTGGGAAAGTCTCTCCTGTGATCTCACCAGTGCCACTAGTATCTCTCTGACTGGTGAGCAGGTCCGGCACCACCATGCTGACTTGAAGCGGAGGAAGAGGAAGCTCTTGGAACAGTGGGTCCAAGAAGCAAGACAGAGGGGTGATGCCCCAGCAGTGTGTAAATATCCATAGCAATAACTGCTTACCAAAGTCCAGCCTGTGTATGTGATGGATAGGTATGCATAAATGTTTCTCTGTCTTCATTACAGCTCCAGCTGAGTGGGTTGTGAACCAGGAAGCCCATGCATGCAGGTTGCAAAGGCTGTGTCGTGAGGCTGGTGAGTAACAATCTAGCTTGTAGTATTCATGCCAAATAGATATAAAGGAGTAGAATGTCACCTGTCATTATTAAAAATGGGTATGGTATGTACTGAATAAAGCAGACAATATTGCAGTAATAGTCTCATATAGGTAATATATTAATAAAAATGTAAGTGCCTGTCAATAAAATTCAAAACCCTGGACTGGTTGTGATTACTCTGGTATGGCATGATTTGAAACATGTACAGGTTATGCAAAGCAGCTATAGCTCTGAAAGCATTAAACAATCAAGTCTCATCTGACAAAGTTAGTGCCTCTATAACACATGAGATTAACTGATATTACAAATGTCATGCACCAAGATCTCATGTCTGAATAGTAATGTTGTGTTAACCACTGTTTTCTACACAGTGCTATGTGAAAAGATATGTATAGGAATGTTGTAATTACAAGGTCAGATCATACAACAAAGAGAGAATGAGAAAGAAATCATTCAAGGAAAGCACAGCAGTCTCTCAATAGCTTCCTCTGATGAAACACACACTTGTTATATTTTTAGCAGAAACAACCACTGTTCAAATCCCAGTAGTGGTAGTAAGCTATATGTGTAATTTCAACTAGGATTTTGATAAAATGTGTAGCAATAGTCAGATAGTATTAACAAACATTCCCTTCACAGGTCTTCCAGGTAAGATAAGGTATAAAGTAGTTATAAGAAGGCTGTACTTATACTGTGTCCAACACCCAATGTCCGACCCCAAGGCTGCAAATGACAGCAAGATAAATACATTTACCAAGTGGTCTCCCCAAGAAATATTCAGAAGTGTCATGCTGTCACAGCTACCAGTCCCTGCTAACAACAACCAGGGTGACTGATAGAAATCAAGGCAGAGTGTGTCAGTAGCGCACACACACACACACACACACACACACACACACACACACACACACACACACACGTGCGCACGCACACACACATGCGAGCATGCACACACCCACACACACACACACACACACACACACACACACACACGTGCGCACGCACACACATGCGAGCATGCACACACCCACACACACACACACACACACACACACACACACACACACACACACACACACACAGTATGAGTGCGCATATGTAACCCTGACTATGGGAATATGAATAGAAACAGTCATGTAGTATTAGCAAACATTCCCTCCACATGTCTTCCAGGTAAGAGAAAGTATAAACTAGCTATAAGAAGGCTGTAATTATACACTGTGTACAAACATACCACTGCCCAACCCAAGGCTATAGTTGTAATAATACATGTAGTTTTTAATTTCTCCAAGTCTTTTGGGTTTCTAATACCATGACCAAAATGGACCCCATTCCTAAGTCAAAGTACGATTAAAGTTCATGAAATTAGTATTGTTTCACTCTTTGATGTTAGACAAAAGTGCTCTTCACAGCACCCACAAGGTGCCCAGTAAAGACTCCTTCTGCAATTCGTACGGTGTTCAGAAATTGGTAACATATCTAAATACAATTGTAATTATACACTGTGTACAAACATACCACTGCCCAACCCAAGGCTATAGTTGTAATAATACATGTAGTTTTTAATTTCTCCAAGTCTTTTGGGTTTCTAATACCATGACCAAAATGGACCCCATTCCTAAGTCAAAGTACGATTAAAGTTCATGAAATTAGTATTGTTTCACTCTTTGATGTTAGACAAAAGTGCTCTTCACAGCACCCACAAGGTGCCCAGTAAAGACTCCTTCTGCAATTCGTACGGTGTTCAGAAATTGGTAACATATCTAAATACAATTGTAAATTCTTTTTTATAGGACCAGTTGCTCCTACTACTACTGGAACTGTCTGAGTATCTTTCTTCCACATGGCTCTCATTTCTGCCTGCAGATCAATGTATTTTATGACTTTGTGTCTCTCTGTATGCAAGACACTGTAGTCACTGTAGAGTAATGAGTAGATCAATGATTAAAGCTGTGCCACTGCAAGAATCTACATTTGTTAACTGACATCTACCCCCCCCCACACCTTATCTTCACCAATAATCTAAACACATAAATAAATGGGTATGTTTTCTACCAAACCTACTGTTGGGACATGTGTCCTGTTGTTTTACAAACATTGAAATTTATTCCAATTAATGTTCCTTGTTCAAATTCTATCATTGGTGGCCTGTTGCAATCACTGTAACCTGCATGCCAGTGTAATGCCCACTGTGATTCCATATATGCATGTGTGCTGTTGGCTATGCAAATGTTTGAAATCTGTTAGTTTGGGTTAATGGGAATCCTCATGCATGCTGTTATAACTAATCCTGGAATGTGTTTACCATTACTAACCAATATATGTTCTAAAACTGCAACACTATAGCACATCAGAGAAGGCTGATCCCAGCAGATCTTCCTCTCCCACCTCATCTGGCCATGGCACCAGCCCCCAAGCACATCTGGTACCCAACCCAGGACCTCCTCATCTGCTGGTCCTGCACCACCTTTGGGTGGAACTGGCTCAGGGGAATGGGGTTCACCCCCCAAGCATAAGCATGGATAAGATCCTGTCACCTGAAGCCAGGACTGGGTCTGGTGCATAGCAAGCTCAGCAAGGAATTTGGAGATTTGCTATGCCAGCTTGAGGGCAGTGTGGCACAATTAGAGGGTCAGCCTGCCCCTCCTCCTCAGCTTCCAGCACAGTCACCTTCGGGGCCGTGAAGGTGCAGTGGTGACTGCCCATGGGTGGGGACCTCAGTGCCACTGTATCCATTTGGGAGCTCATGGGCTTCTGATTACCAAACACCCCTCCCTGTCCAGGGTGTTTACCCCCACATGTGTCATATACCACCCTTGTATGCTGCCTTGTCTGTCTTCCTACCCAACCTACCTCCTCAAATATACGCACTATCCTTCCCCAACATCCCACTCTCACCTTAAAAAAAGGGGGGGCAATCTGTTCCCCCCCAAATCTTTTGCCCCATACATAGCTGTCCATTTCACACACGTGTCCACTGGACACATGTAATCTTGTCTAATTGGCTTCACAACACATTATTGTTGTCCTCACCCCTCTCTCTCAGGGGTTTGAGTGTCCAAATGTACCTCCAAATTCAGTATATTTGCACAGCTGTTGCTGTAGAAGAAATGGACAGCTATGGACTTCTCAACATCCATCCTGCACATCCCTAGCTACCTTTCATATTGTTTTACCCTCTTTGTGCTCCCCTTTTTCACCACTTTCTTACCTCCCCTTTTCTTCTCTTTTAAAGAAATTAGCATGGAGGTAAGCGGGAGTAAGCAGTAGTAAGTGGGACTAAGACTGTTTGTGTGGTGGTAAGCGATGCCTACACAGATTAAGCACTTTTTAAGGCTGTGTGTAGGTGTAGTTAACCAGAAATTAGCACTGCTTACTGCCCCCCAAACCTGTGCAAACCCGCTTACAACTGCTTAAAAGTGCCTTAGTCACTCTGTATCCAACAGCTCTTGTACTGCACAGCAACAAAATAATCAACCCCTGCAAATCCTGAATGCAGGACCCTACACACCAAAGCCACAGCAAGTTACCACTAAGCCATTTGAGCTGTAAGATGTTGGGATGATTTCTCTAACATATCATGCAGAACAGTCAGTATACCCTATGGTAATGTACAATGTAGAAGCACTAAAAATTCAAATGATAAAAACACACACACACACATTTTATATATATATATATATATATATATATATATATATATATATATATATATATATATATATATATATATATAAGTATATGAATAAAAATCCCAAAGGCAGTCAACAAATGTAGAAACAGCTTGAATAACTGTAGACTGTATACAAGTACTTAAAAGGTGCAAGCACCACTTTAATATATAAAACAATAAAAACTGGCTAGCGTTTTCATTTCACAATGAGTAAAACATCATCAATATATAAATATTTATATATAAAGAGAGTATATATAGAGAGTGCACAGAATATCAAATAGCCAATTTTCCTACAGTTGCCACCTTTTCAAATGGCCAGAGTCTGATTCTTTCCTAGAAAATGAGGACTATTGCATTAAACATATACCCACACTCAATTCAAAGGACATAACACCACAACTTTTGCATAAATGTTGTTTGTCTTTTCCGGTTAGGGATTGCCACAGTGGAACTCTGGTCCGCTAATGATTGACAGTAGATTTTTATGGTGCCAAGTTGCCAGCCTGACACACCTTTAGTAAAGGCATGCCCATTCATGCATGTCTTTCAGAGGCCACTTGACTGCGGGGAGGACATGCAGACTTTACACAGAAGGTACTCCAGCCAAGAATCGAACGGGAGAACCTCTTGCTGTGAGGCAACAACACTACCGCTGTACCACCATGGCACTAACTTTTGCATAAATATAAATGTTTATTTGTTTACTATTTAAGTTGTTTATGCCATTTCTTATAGCATTTATGTCTTTAAAATATAAAATAACTGATTAATGCAACTCTCAAAGAAAACATATGATACTGTAATCCACAAAAAATAAGATACTCTGCTGTCTTGGCCAAAGCCTTCAAGTAGTACAATGCTAAAAACACACTTGCCTTGAAGACAAGAATCAATCAGCACTTAATTACACATTTAGTTCAACAGATTCCAATTACACTCTGTAGTTAACCCCCTAGGGGGAAAGTGTCAATTGTTACAATGTAAATGGATACTTTACATAACAATGCTTAACTTCAAACTGTACTATCACACTGACAAACAGAACTGTGTGCAAAACAGTAAGCTTTCACCCACCACTGTCCCCATGGTGAAATGTATGAAAATGTACAGCCATTTACCTTTATGTTTCTTATTAGTAATATCCTTCACATATTCTAACTCCTTGGTTAAAAACATTTAATATCCCTCCCCCATGAAATGTCTTACAAGGGCATATAATAGTGTTCTCTATACACTGACCTCTTAACTGTACAGGGTCACACATGTTGTCCAGCTGTAGCCCTCATATATATGGCCCCTACCCCACAACATGTGTGGGAGTCCACAACCTCACTGGAATGATAGTAGGAATATGCCAAAGAAAACACTGACGTTGAGAAAATCCTTTAATGATAACAGCAACGCTTTCAGGACTAAACCCTTCCTCAATACTACAAACATTTCATGAATCAAATTTAAAAGGGAGCCAAAGCCATCACATGATCACAGCCAGCCAACCATGCGATGAAAAACACTTAATAGACAAGATTAAAATAAATAGTTAATTAAAACAACAGTACAAAGATAAAATCACAATACATAAATAAAATCCAAACTTTAAAATTTAGTATGTTGTAACCTCACTAGAATTGGTTTTATAGTTATAGCTGTATTACAGCCAGGTGAAAGGGCAGTGGCAAAAGGCAAAATCCATTCATATTCCTTAATTTCTAGGAAGTTAACATCACCACCTCTCATAGATGCGTACACCATATCTATCACCCTAAATTTAAATCTATGGGCATCCCCATTAGTACTAATGTGCTTATATAATGCATTATTTTTATTCTTTCTCCTAATATCGGATTTATGTTAAATAATGCGCTCTTTAAGTTTTCTAATAGTCTTGCCTACATAAAAACAAGAACATTGGGTGTAAATAGCTCATACAGCCACTGCTGCTGATGAGATCTGAAAATCAAAGGTCAGGCATTAATTATTGACATCAGTCCTCATATAATCCCAGTTATGTGTCAGACAAACACAATGGGGCAATGGGGAACAGAGCAAACATAACTGCCAGACATCCACACATTCAGCAATGGTCTGTACACTTATCTGGTATGGTGCACAGTCACTGCCAGTGTGCTGTACAGGTGCACAGCAATTATGTGTACATGGGTGCAGTGTGTTCAGAGGAAGGGCTATCACCTACTAACACAACTCATGCATGACAAAGATGTATAATGTTGGTAACAAGGATTACAAATGGCTGTAGTGCATGCTGTTGAGTGCCATATGTCATGCATGTTGACTGTTGGGTAATGAGAGGTCTGTGTAATATTTTTGCCCCACCTCACCTGTAAGTGTGTGTGTGTGTGTGTGTGTGTGTGTGTGTGTGTGTGTGTGTGTGTGTGTGTGTGTGTGTGCGTGTGTGTGCATGTGTGTGTGTGTGTGTGTGTGTAGAAGTAAACCATAATGCACAGGTCTTAATTTACATTTCTTGTCTGTCCCTCACAGGTGACAAGGTGGGTCAGGGTCCTTCCTGCAGGCAAACTGATGTTAGTATCCATGTAGACTCTGTCAATGATGATAGGCATAGTGAGGCACAGGAAGGGTTGTCAGGGGCTGAATCTGTGCCATTGCTGCCATCCCACTTTTATCCACCCCATCCCACACACAGTCACAATGCCTACACATACCCATCACCAGTGGTCATAGATGAGGAACAGTTGGCGGTTGGTGGCATGGGACAGGAAAGTGTGATGACTATGGCAAGTATGTCTGTACACAGCATCCATAGCTGGATGACTGGTGAGGTCCCACACAGACAGATGTACAGGGGTGCTCATAGAAGGGCCGCTGGTCATCATGCCCCTGGGAGAAGTGCCACAGCAGGTGTCACCAGACGCATGTTTTGTGCAATCATGGAGGCACAGACATGTATGGAACATTATACCAGAGATAGTCTGAGGCTCCAGAGGGCTACTTTTCTTCTGCATGTGACTACATCCGTGATCATGCATATAACCACTATTATTTTGCAGATGTCATGTATAGAGGGTTGGGTGAGATGGTGGTAATCCTCGACTGTGTGGTGTCTGTGGTAGAGCATGTGGTGGGAGTACGGCATCAGGCACATGGACGTATGTTAGCAACACCAACAGGTGGAGTTCTGCATGGATGTGCAACATCTCATGGATGCTCCTGTAGTGGCAGTACCAGCATCAGCACTGCAGGGGGGGTGCTGTCTACACCATGATGCAGCATGCCATGTGCACGTGGTACTGGGTGGTCCCAACAGGGATGCGGATCCAGTGGACAATTGTCATCATCAGGGGGAGAGTACTATATCTTGGCTTCTGCCTGGTGGTGCCAGTGCAACCCCTGGCAAGCGCAGTTCCCATGTCTATGGCCGGACATGGTGAACTATACACCCTGCCATGTATGATCCACAGATGTCCAACATACCCCTGTATAGGGCAGCCACATGCCAGAACTGTGTGCATACATACACACACACATCACCAACACAGCTAGGGCACCTCCATACCTACACACATCATGTCTGCACAGACCATTTAATAAAGAACCCCCTAACCCACATACATGATGTCAACCAAATGTCTCAGCCTAGGCCTCTGGCAAACCCACACCATATCCTGTGCATATGATGATACCTGTGCCACATCCCTGTCATCCATACCATCAATGCAGGGACATGCTAATATGGTATTGATGCACAGGGTGAATATACTAAAGTTTACAACATAATGCTGTTTAACATGTTGTCAGCTGGAATGTTTAATGCTTACATGTCAGAGTGTGTAGCTGTCCAGCCATGATGCATTATGCTGTTATTAACATTGACTGATTGTGGTCTCCATAATGTATTCTGTTTGTGTTCTAGGTGTCTGTGTGTCAGGAGGCTGTTGGTCTGCTGTCCTTTCCTACAAGGGGTGTGGGTGTGGCACTGTGGTAACACATTGACTGTGTCATATCCCAGGTACAGCTGAACACAAGTAACAGGTCTGTATAACAGTTACTGCATGTGCCACATGGCTGATAGGTCTGAGGGGTGTGTGCAGGTGAGTGTATGGTGGCTGATGTAAGCAGCTCTTCTACAGTGGACAATGGTATGTGTACTGGGTGGCACACACCAAATGTTTGTGAATAACATACACACAGAGACGTTTTGTGTTGATGCAATACACAGAGAATACTTTTCACATGGATGCACTTAATTTTGCTGAAAACTCATTTTGGCCTATGTAATTCCACAAGACCAAATAGCCAAAACATCACATCAGTAAATAATCAGTCCGCCAAATTTAATTTAATTGAAAATGGTACTGGCAGGGTATATGTCCTTTTCCACAATGTAGCGCAATCCTGGAGTTAGTATATATAGCTGTGCTGGTGTGGCGTAGAACCACACATAGTGTGTTTAACAACTACTTAACATAAACTGGACAGTATAACAGCACACTAAGTGGGGGGATACACACAACAATAACCCCAATGTGGGTGTCTGTGCCCACAGCAACCACACCCAACTATATATACCAACTCCAGTATCACTGTACAGCTGTACAGTTGGGAAGAGGGCATTTATACATCCACTACTAGTTTTGATGGAATGAATTTCCACAAGATGATTGCTTTGAAATGTTACATTTTGCCAGTTAGTTCTTGGACAAATGATCTCCTGGGAAATATATTTTCTGTAAACTGAAGTAGATCCCTTCACATACACACACACTTACTTGGCAACATTGAGATTAGAACCCTCCCTAGGTACTTATTGCTATTAATGTGTTTGGCCTTAATTGCACACACCACAGAGCTTGTAGGGTGATGTGTGTCCTGAGCTTCCTGTAAAGTGAACAACATCACCAGGCCTTGTACAGTATGGTAATGGGGAATGTACTGGGTGTTAATGGACAATACATAGTATAACATACTGTCATATACACATAGACAAACACATATAGTCATAGACACATTTGACAGACCTGGCTTTAGCAGTGCTGACTACCTTGTCAGTGAGTCCATACTGTTACAGAGTTTTTGCACACAGCACATGCATCACTGGGCTGAAGAGTGTCATCAGTTACCTGTATAGTTGATGGTGACAGCAGTCCTCATACAGTGGACCTTGAAACATGTACTGGGGGTACCATGGAGTAAAGACAGTATACCCAGCACTCCTACCCCACATTGGATATTTTACTCACTGAAACCCATGATAATGCTCTGACATGCCCACAACCACACATTTACCAGGACTGCAATACAAACCCTTGTCTATCTAATTATTGCTACTACAGGGATATGCATTTATTGCACATGCCACAGGGATAGTAGGGTGAGGGTTTTGTCATGGCTCTCCTAATTTTAAGCAACATCACCATCCATTATAATGTATGGCAAGGTTTAGTGTATTTGGAGAATGTAGCTTCAGAATGCTGTCTCCTACAAATATGCACACTCACACACAATTGCACACACACACACACACACACACAAACACACACACACACACACACACACACACACACACACACACACACACACACACACACACAGAGACACACTCACATTTTCCATAACTCAGAGGGTAACTCAGGCCTATCTACCCATTTGTAGAACAGTGTTATGCTAGTACTGCAAGCTCCAGATAGCCCATAGGGTGAAGTGTGTCAGAAGGTACATTTCATGTGAATTACAGCAGCAGCCCTTTCTAAGTATACCAATGGGAGTGTAGTGGGTGAGAGGGCCCTCAGGGTAATTTCAATTACAAGTTTATAAACACGCAAACACTGTTATACACAGTAATGCACACAGATTTTTCAGTACTTAGGCCCATAGGTGCAGGTATTCCTAGGTGTGTACCAGGCTAATGTCCATGGAGAGATGAGAAGAGTAGGGTATGTGAGTACACTGGTATCATGCCACCTGACATTTGTCAGCAGGCCATCTATCAAGTAATGCCACTTGAGTGATCCCCAGGGTGACAGTTACATTCAACATCCACTCATCTGTTTTTTTTTTCTTGAATAGGGTCAGTGAAGTGCTTCAATTGACATGTATACAACATGTATTGCATATCATGGCCAGTGTCTGAATTAGGGACCTGTACCCAAACATGTTCTGCTGACTGTGGTAGTCTGGTTGAGGTATCCATGGTATGTGGTGCATACAGAGCGGGGTCTCCTAGCTGTGGCATTCATAACACAGCTGGAAATACATGTCAGTGTCAGTCAATCAGAGATTGCCTATAAGCAGCCAAGATGAATACCTGATATCTGCACATCTGTACAGAGGACAGACAGAAAGTAGATAGGCAACAGGTTATGCATTAGGATGGATGTTTTGAAAGATAGATATCTGAAACTGATAGGTATGCCGTTACTACATGACAGCAGTCCTCAATGATATGTCCTAAAACATAGTAGTCTACAGTTAATATCAACATATCAGATCAATATCCAGTAGGAGATACATAAAAACATACAGCTCAAACACTAAGAACACGGTAGTCAGTACTCAGAGCCCAGCTTTGCATGCAGGGGTGTATGGTTCCAGTACTACAATCTGCAATCAACTCTTACTTGGAAAGGCACTGTTAAAAGTAGTAATGTAATGATACAATACATGCAAGTGTGACTGCATATAACCTGGGATACTACCCAAGTATGAAACACATGCAAAGAGAAAAGATTGTGGTACTACCCATGTATACTTAGGTGTCCCATACTTGCTACTGTAATGACAGCACATAGAAGCATGTTATGTACATGGAATTAAATACACTTATTAATGATGTCATTACCCTGCTATTTTATCAGACTGGAATGTGATCACTGGTTACCAGGGCTGGGCTATGCTTAGCAGGTTTAAGAATTGATTACATGTAAATGCTAAGCAGATTTGTGCACTGGTAAGCAAAGCATACACTGTGTAAGCACATATTCGTTTAACTGTACATTAGCAGTGCTTACTGTCATGCAAACCTATGCAAACCCACTTAAAGCCACTTTAAAGTGCATTAATCACCCTGTCTCCATCAGCCCTTGTTCTGCCCAGCAACAAAATAAATAGCCAATGTAGTTCTTAAACCTAGGACCCTGTACACTATAGTCACAGCATTTAACCACAAAGTCATCTGAGCTATAAGAATGTCTGCTGCTTTTTCAAATATATCATTCGGCACAAGTACTGAATAGTAGTGAACAACTGCTTTGACTACTACAATTGTTTACTACTTGTTAGTGAAAATAGTGTGGAATCAGTCATGTTTTATATCTAAATATACACATATCAGATAAATATGGTGAGATACATCTGAGAAGAAATACACGACATTCATGTTTACACATAAAAAGGATATATATATATATATATATATATATATATATATATATATATATATACATACACACACACACACACACATATATATATACATATATATATATATATATATATATATACATATGCATATACACACACACACACACACACACACACATATATATATATATATATATATATATATATATATATATATATATATATATATATATATATATATATATATATATCTTTTCTTCTTCTTCGCTGCTCCGTTAGTCACCACAGCAGATCAACTGTTTCCATTTCTTCCTGTCCTCTGCATCTAGCTCTGTCACACCAACCATCTGCATTTCCTCTCTCCCCACATCCATAAACCTTATCTTAGGCCTTCCTCTTTTCCTGTTACCTGGCAGCTTCATCCTTAGCATCTTTTTCCCAATATACTCTGCATCCCTCCTCAGTACATGCCCAAACCAAAGTAATATTGCCTCTCTGGCTTTGTTTCCAAACCTTCCAATCTGGGCTGAGCCTCTAATATACTTATTCCTAATCCTGTCCATCCTTGTCATACCCAGTGCAAATCTTAACATCTTCAACTCTGCCACGTCAAGCTCTGACTCCTGCCTTTTTGTCAGTGCCACTGTCTCCAACCCATATAACATAGCTGGTCTCACTACCCTCTTGTAGACCTTCACTTTCACTCTTACTGGTACTCCTCTGTCACAAATCACTCCTGACACTCTTCTCCACCCATTCCATCCTGCCTGCACTCTCTTCTTCACCTCTCTTCCACACTCACAATTACTCTGAACTGTTGATCCCAAGTACTTAAACTCATCCACCTTCACCACCTCTACACCCTGCATCCTCACCATTCCTCTATCCTCCCTCTCATTCAAACACATATATTCTGTCTTAGTCCTGCTGACCTTCATTCCTGTTTTCCCTAGAGCATATCTCCACCTGTCCAAGGTCTCCACCACCTGTTCCCTACTCTCACTACAGATCACAATGTCATCTGCAAACATCATAGTCCATGGGGACTCCTGTCTGATCTCATCTGTCAACCTGTCCATCACCATTGCAAATAAGAAAGGGCTCAGAGCTGATCCTTGATGTAATTCCACATCCACCTTAAATGCATCCGTCACTCCCACCGTAGACCTCACCGCTGTCACACTACTCTTGTACATATCCTGTACCACTCTTACATACTTCTCTGACACTCCCGACTTCCTCATACAATACCACAACTCCTCTCTAGGCACCCTGTCATATGCTTTTACTAAATCCACAAAGACACAATGCAACTCCTTCTGACCTTCTCTGTACTTCTCCATCAACACTCTCAGAGAAAACATCACATCTGTAGTGCTCTTTCCTGGCATGAAACCATACTGCTGATCACTAATCATCACCTCCCTTCTTAACCTAGCATCCACTACTCTTTCCCATAACTTCATGATGTGACTGATCAGTTTAATCCCTCTGTAGTTACTGCAGCTCTGCACATCACCCTTATTCTTACAAATCAGTACCAAAACACTTTTTCTTCATTCCTCAGGCATCCTCTCCCTTTCCAAGATTTCATTAAACAATCTAGTTAAAAACTCCACTGCCATTTCACCTAAACACCTCCATGCTTCCACAGGTATGTCATCTGAACCAACAGCCTTTCCATTCTTCATCCTCTTCATAGCTGTCCTTACTTCCTCCTTGCTAATCCACTGCACTTCATGATTCACTATCCGCACATCATCCAACCTTCTCTCCCTCTCATTCTCTTCATTCATCAACCCCTCAAAGTACTCTTTCCATCTGCTCAACACACTCTCCTTGCTTGTGAGTAAATTTCCCTCATTGTCCTTTATCACCCTTACCTACTGCACATCTTTACTAGCTCTGTCCCTCTGTCTAGCCTATCGGTACAGGTCCTTGGCTCCCTCCTTAGTGTCTAACCTTTTATACAACTCTTTATACGCCTTATCCTTAGCCTTCACCACTTCTGTCTTTGCCATGCACCTCATCTCCTTATACTCTTGTCTACTTTCTTCATCTCTTTGACAATCCCACATATATATATATATATATATATATATATATATATATATATATATATATATATATATATGCCCATAACATGTAGTGGAGTCATACCTCAGCACCATAACTCTCAATCTCTTAGTGAAATGGAACGTAATGTAAGTATTGCAGTTAGAAATGTAGAATGTTGCTACAGTAACAGCGGTTCTGTCAGCATACATGTTCGAAGGTAGGCTCTTCTGAAACTGACATGTATGCCATCAATTACTGACAGACATCATAAAATCATCATAGTGAAGTACCATACAAATCACAGTAATGATCTTGTGGAATACAGCAAAAATATGAGCAATAAGCATGGACAGTCTGAAACAATCTGGTAAGTCAAGCGGTATACACAGAACTCCTTAGTGCAAGAAATGTGGACCAAGCCTGACAAAGGGGATGTTTAAAGCCATGAAAATGTGGATATATCACAAATACTGGAGTTGATAAGCTCACACAGTTGATGCAATGACATCCTCCTGTCTGTCCTAACACATATTAACTGGAGGAGCAGAGGTCCCAAGCCCACATACTTCCCACTATTTAGTGACATACATCTTCACAGCATCCGACTGCTTTGTCAGAAATATACAACACGTATGGTGGCCAGGCAACAGTACATCTGACAAATATCTAGACATAACATCACACAAGGGTAAATGCACTGAGCTGCTAGGCATGTCACCAAGCACTGTCTAAACTACAGGGAGACTGTCACAACACTAATCCAATTTTCCTATGGGGAATACACATGTAGTTGCAAATATAGCAGGCACTACATGCCTGTAACAACATGGAATAACAAACAGTGTGAAAGTGAATACCCACAACCAATCTCAACACAGTCACAGTCACAAAATGGTAAGCCTAATTAATAGTACAGTATATGGACTGTGTGAACAAAACCCATTATCATATTTGCCACTCACACACTAACCCTACATACACTGGCCCAATTCACAGTGTAGTCTGATGCCTGACAGTGGTATGGGACATGTCTTAGTCTGGCCCTACAGACATATAAGCTGATAGGGTACCAGAAATTGGAGCAGCATGCAACGTTAGATAAAACAGGACCCAGAACACTGACATCTACCCCAGTCTGTACACAGGCCAAATAACATATTCACAATACACTGCTACACAATACTGACATGCTGTCAACAATCACCATAACTACACAGACTTCGCCACTGTACAGACTACAACAGAATGTCCAGGTTTTCTCCTCAAACATAAGATCTCCTATACATAACATGTCTGGCAGTTTGATGTATGACTGGCTTGATATCAGGAATTATGTCAGTAAATAATGGTATACTGTACATATCCACCTCTTACTGCATGACATATGAACAAAGGGTGACAGCCGTGGGGGACAGAAGCACAGACACAGGGCCAATATTGACATATTGCTGTTACAAACTGAGAAAATTGCTGGTGTAACAGGGTTTGTTATAACATATCTCTTCTGAGGGATGTGAAGTCGGTAACACACACGGATGTTACCGTTTACTGACTGCAAACATCGGAGTATGCTACTGCATTTATAAAGACAGAAAATGTGTGAGTAACACACCAAATCTAAGACTTCAAACTCTGGCCAATCTACAGAGAACCATACAGGTGAGTGTTTTCTCAACCACATAACACTGTCATGTCAGATTTTAAATCATGCAGAACAGCCAAATCCACACAAACCCTGTTAAACCAACATTACTTCAAATGTAGAATAGCAATTCTTACATTCTGTCCCAATGTCTAGAACATCCCCCTCCAGTCTGTTGGCCTGTCTCCACAATGTTTGATGTAAGAGGTATTTCCAGCTACCCTCTGTGATGCTGTTTGTCAGACACCCACGTGAAGTCCTGCTCACAGTGAAGGAAAAGGGCCAACACCCACATGAAGTGCTTAGTTATAGGAGTGTATTTCCATGCAATTGGCTATAGAAATGATACCACAGCTGTTCCACATGCAATTAGCAAGTGGGGGACTCCAATTCATGCACAGGCCATCAGCTGATCATGAGCATTACCTACAAAAGTCAAGCTGCTGCCTGTGCAAAACAGATGTATTTTTCTACATCTACCAGAGAGGGAGAGAGAGAAAGAGAAAGAAAGAAAGAAAGAAAGAAAGAAAGAAAGAAAGAAAGAAAGAAAGAGAGAAAGAGCCAAGCATGTTTGTGTATGATTCATGGGTGTAAAGTGGTCTCTGAGTATTATAAGGGTTGCCTTTATTGTTCACTAATCCATACTGTCACATAGTCATTGCACATGGCAGTAGACATTTATGCCTGTAGATTTACACAACCTCTACGGTGTTTGACAACTGTTGGCCTTGTAATGTGGACATTGGGACATATAGGTCCTCAATATAATAATGTAGCAAAACCACACCAGAATGGATCCTGTTATTACACAATCACACCAACACCCCCACAAAATACTGATGATAGGCACACACACACATACACACACACACACACACACACACACACACACACACACACACACACACACACACACACACACTTGGCAGTACTGAGTTTCAACCCTCTATCTAGCTACGTATTGCTACTACAGTGTTACACATTTATGATATGCATCACAGAGCTTACATATTGGAGAGCTGTCCAACGGTATCCTTGAAGGTATGTGACACCAGCAGCAGTGCTAAAGGAAGGGTAAGGGGAGTGTAGTAAGTGTGAATGTCCACGAAATCAGTTGTAAGCAAAGATGCACACACTCTCTCATACAAGCACATGCACTCTTTCACACAAGCACACACATTTTCACAGTTGCCAGGGCCAGGATTAGAACTCCTACCTAACTAGTTTGTTACATTATGGCATTACAGAGTTATTGCAAGCACCACAGTAAGTGTGAATGTCCACAAAATCAGGTGTCAAGAAAGACACACTCTCTCACACAAACTCCTACCTAACTAGTTAACTATACTATAGTATTACACAGTTATTGCATGCGCCACGATACTTATGGGCTGAGACCCGGCCAATGGGTTATTTCAAGGTGACTGACATCAGCAGGAGTGCTAAAGTAGGGCAATGGGAGGTGGTGAGTGTGAATGGCCTCAAAATCATTCATCTCCAAACACACACACCCACACACAGTTAGTTGCCATGTCTGGGATTAGATCCCCTACCTAACTAGTTTACTACACTACAGTATTACACAGTTATCTCAAGTGCCACAGAGCTTATAAGACTGAGACTTCCCCAAAGGGTTATTTCAAGGTGACTGACATCAGCAGGACTGCTAACATGGGCAATAGGAAGTGCAGGATGTGTGAATGGGCCATAAAGCATTCCTCTGGAAACACACACACATACACACACACACACACACACACACACACACACACACACACACACACACACACACACACACTCACACACACACACACTCTGAGTTTACAAATGCTACATGAATAATTATTTGTACTATCATGTTACACAGTTATCACAAGCACCACAGACACTATAGGGCTTAGGGCTACCAAAAGGAATGTCTATAGTGACTGACATCATGTGATATAGGCCAGTTGTATGTGTAGTGGGTGGGACAGGCCTCATAATGGAATTCTCTCTGTCACTGTCTTTTTCTCTCTTCCCCACATCTGTGTGTGCGAATGTTTGACATGTTATAGTCTGTTGGCCTTAGATATGTGTGAGTGTTCCTATCCAATTTGTGTGTGAAGGATAAATGGTGTACAATTCGGTGTGTGTGCACAGACATCTGCAAATGACAGATATGTATAGTCCACTGTGTTGTCAGACATGGGCTTCATTATGTTGTGTAGGAGCATGCTCAGTATGACCTTCTGTATTGAGTGTATGAATCCATTCAAGGTAGGGTTGTACTCCAGTCTGGGGTTTGGTGTTCTACACCTACAGCTAGAAAACTGTTTCTGCAGGATATCTGTAGATAGGCTGACAATATGGATTCACAATGGGCAAAAGATAGGGGGAATACTGTAAATATTGCTGTCTGTGCTGCTTGTGTTGCATGGTTGGTGTTAGCAGAGATATTCAGACATATGTAATTTTTTACAGTGTGATGTATTATATCATCAGCTATTGACAGATATAGATTATTTGCTCACAGTTATTTACCGGGAAATACAAGATGAATGAAGCTGAGTCTAGTACTGTGGGCCGCAGCCTACACATTCTTGTACACTCCTGCCATTCTGGAGGGGTAGCTACAGACACTTGCTGATGGGTCTGTGTAAATGGTCCAGAACCTTGATAAGTATGGTGGCTGAGGATCCCCTTCTTGTACATATATCGATTTAACAGAATGGCCATATACTGCTGTGGCCATACCTCTCAGATGTACAGATTCACCCAGGTTACCCAGAGGCAGGGCTCATATATCTGGTCAGTTCTCCTTCACATTGTGGTTTACAAGCAGGTTTGTAGCTAGCCATTAATTGGTTTGCAGGCAGGGGTAGTATGGGCACACATCAGAGTTTCAGACTTCACACACCCCATGACGTCCATGCTTCTACATCCCCCTCTGTTATTCTATCCTCTTCCTAACATTATGCGAGCGATATCTGAAAAGTATCCCTATAGTTGGCCCTTCATCCCAGTGGTATTTATAGATTGGTCCACAGTTCTTGCAGTAGGACATGGGGGGAATGCTACTGGGATTTGTCAACATGGCTTTGCATTTGTGTTCTGCTGACTGTGTTAGGTTGTTAGTTAGGACCCCATGAGATACCATACATTGGCACTACGGGTGAGGCACGGGCCTTT
Organism: Protopterus annectens; assembly: GCF_019279795.1. Lineage (NCBI taxonomy): Eukaryota > Metazoa > Chordata > Ceratodontiformes > Protopteridae > Protopterus > Protopterus annectens. Next base: position 975,796,544 of record NC_056726.1, on the reverse strand, counting down.
GACAGAGGACTATAGGCCATTTGGTAGTGATGTAGGCCATCTGTAGCAGGCTAGTGCATTCTGTCACTCCTACATTCCCAGGCTGCAAGCCAGTGGATTCCCCTGGGGTGACAGGGTAATTGTGCGAGTAGTTACTGGCAATACTTCCTGTCCATATTGATCCATTGGTCTGGATGCAGACAGGGTGCTGCTTACAGCTAGGGACACACCTGCATAGGACACCTCTTCAGCATGCTGCATTCTGTGGGTATTCCCATACAGAAGTGGGGTCATACTGTATTCATTCCCAACTGCAAGGATATGACCTGTGATAAACCTGTGGCTAATGGTGGGGTGAGCTGAGTGCATGTGTGATATGGAAGCTACTTGCAGCTGACTCACAGATATACCTGGGACATTGCTCTTATGCTGACTTGTGCGGGGACATAGGCAGTCTCTCAGTACTTCATAACTGTGCCTTTTGTGGTCTGCCAGTGATTGGCCAGACTACACCAGTATTCCATACTACATGGACAACTAATGTGCTGCTAACTTGTATGTACAATTCCAAAGTTGTGTGCAGTTGATAGTTACATTATATGCACTCTGTCTAGGGTACTTCCACCTGTGTACTGTGTGTATGTATGGGCCCACATTCATGGCATGTCCATCTTTCAGACAGTGACAGATATTGACATCTGGACAGTGAGTATGGACAACTGCTGACATGGGTATTGCTGAGAAGCATTGTGGTTGAGACTGCAGTTGTCGGAACATGGCCCTGTTAACCACAGTACTGCCCAGAGGCCACCGAGACACAACCCTCCATGCCAAGATGCTGGTCACTTTCAGACAATATTGAACACACACAATTACCTAACACACAGACCCCTGCATATTGTACACATGCAACAATCTATCCTGTAGATTGGGCCAGCTCAGGCACTTTGTGCTCCACTGAAATTACTCCTTACACTTACATGCTACTGCATTTCTACATAGGATTGTGGAAGGAGGGGGACACACCTGATGACTTTAAACATTTGCTATGACTGTATCGGTATTTCAGGTACTCTGTTGGCTTCCATTTCATATTGTATTCTGACCTATCATGCAGACTAGAGGCATATCAGTAGAGTACAGATCTTAGTTTTTATTGACCTACATATCAGTTTCAGACTTCTTACCCTTCAGAACTAACATACAACTGACAGACCTGTTGTAGTCTATCTGTGTAGGTCTGGATGGGGAGCTTCTCACCATTTCCATCATTTGGAGGCCTTAGCCCAGCCTTTCTTTATGGTCATCTACACCTGTCCTGCTGGCTGAGGCTGGTGGTGGGTATGTGAGCCTCACTGACTTGCATGTATGTGTCCTATGGACACCCACAGTTATTTGGGTGACCACATGTACTGCGGTGGGATTTGTCACCTTGTCTAGTACTGCCTAATATGTTGACACCAGTATTTATGGATTTCATGCTGCCCATATAGGTGTCCACTATCTACTGCCAACCCTTTCAGCCACCCAATTCCCTTGCATGCTCGCATCCATACCATAGATATAACTATCAGAACATACTACTCGATTCAGTAATTGATAGGAAGAGTGACTTACCTTGTGGCTGGGCCAGTATTGAGGATGGTGCTGGAGGGCTGACTATGTCGGATGCACATAGTACACTGCCTATACATGGGAAAGCACAGGTAGTGTCATCTTTGGCATACCTTTTACTGTATGTGCAAGTCAGAGAGAGGTTTCATTCATTGGGTTCCTACTGTGTCAGTGTATGTGCTATGTGTTGCCTCTTTGCCAAGGCCTGGGCATACTGGGTACACCTCCTTCTGCCTACATGGGCAGGCTCAGGAAGTTCCTCCTCCGAGTCATTCTGTGCTGTGATGGCCTTGGCAATGGTGGGGGCTATGTGGCCTTGCCCCATGCTGTTCCTGCTGCAGTTGTTTCCACAGGATCATATTGTGAAGCATGGCACATACTATGAAAATTTATGTACATGTAGCTGGAGAGTACTGCAAGGATCCACTGGATACATCCAGGCAGCAGAACTGTGACTTGAACATCCCAAACACATGGTCTATAATGATTTTGGTTTGTGTGTGTGCCTCATTATGGAGTTCTTGTTTGGGTGTGTGTGTGCATTTCTGAGGGGTGTCATCAACCACAGCTCCAGTGCATAGCCAGCATCCCCCACTAGGTGGACATATGGGATGTCTCTCCTGGCAAATGACTGGCACAGCTGTGCCATATGCCAGATGTGGAAGTCATGATAACTTCCAGGGCTGCCAGCACACACATTCAAGACAATGCCCTGGGCATTGCACATGACCTGGCAGTTGATGGAGAGAAGCTCTTGAGCTTATGTAGACCCTACCCCACTTGCCGGGTGGTGCTTTGACATGTATGTGCATGCAGTCTATAGAACCAATACCTCAGGGTATTCTGCTATTTGGTGAAAGAGATGCATATTGCTGGTCAATGCCTCATGCATGTTGAGGAAATATATGTGCTCACTGGCATGTGCTGACATGGCATCCAGGAACTGGTGGAGTACCCTGGATGCTGATGCTTGTGAGATCCCTATGATATCCCCAGTTGGCCTTAGGAAGGTGCCTGTGGCTAGTATTCTTAAGCCTACACATACCTTCATATCCACTGGGATGGGTTCCCCTCTGTTGGTTTTGTGTGTGAGGCGGGGCCAGCACATCTCAAATATTTGATGTAGAATGTCCCTGTCCACCCTATAGCACTCCACTATCTCCAGCTCATGTAGCCCCTGGTAGATTACCCTGGATCTGAATGCTCTTCTCCTCCTCCTCACTGTGGGTTGGTCATCAGCATTCAAATCCTCACCACCCTCAGCCTCTTGCACATATTGATGTATGAGAGTGACAGCAGCCCCTAACATTTTTTGGTTTTGTCAGTTAAAATTTTCCCGTCTGTGTACACCGGTGTGTAGAGTTTGTGGGAAAAAAACAGACTGAAAGGTGTTTGCATAGTTTATATTAGTGTGCTGGGCTGCTGCCTGTGTAATTGGCTGATTTTGATACATTTCACCTGCCAACTATGCTAGTTTTCCTTGATTGCCTTCCTACTGCTGTTTTTTCCTTCCCATTGCCTTCCCGTTTAAGCCCCAAGGCATGCCACGCATACTCAGTACTCAGATGTGAACAGTGCTGCTATTTCTTGTTTTTTTTAATTTCTTTGTTTAAAACCCGGTAAGCGGCATGCACACCCATTTAAGTAGGGAAAACAGTGCTCAACAATGTGACACATACACCCTTCCTTAGCTTTGCTTAGCTAAGGGTAAACACAGGCTACAGAGCTCCAATAAGCTTACAGCATGTATGACACACTCCCTTATGAGGTCATCCATCTCTGATACTTATACAATTGTATTGCTGCACCTACATGGTTGGGAGCAAGCTAACACTGAGAGGAAATCTGTGATTCAATATCACTCTCATCACTTACATAAACCAGAATGGTAATTCATAGTTACCACACTCACACTGAGCCTTCCCCCTTAGCAACCACTATTCCCTGGTATTGTTGTCTTATGCATGCTATTGACTATTATGGTAAAATGTTGATTCGGGTATAAAAGCTTATTCCCCCCTTTTTTTTCGTATTTTCTTTGTGATCCCGTTTGTTCACCACTGTCCTATGCTTAAACGGCCAAGATCGGCCAAAACAAAATACCTTTTTTATAAAATTGCAACTATTTTTCATGCCAATGGCCATATATTTGGCCATTGGCATGCCTACGACATTGAATGCATGCTGTCTTTCTAGCTGCCATGCCTCTGTTTTGTAATTTGCAGAAATGTATTTGGTTAGTAACCAAATACATTTCTGCAGGTTACATTATTCCTGCACAGATGCCTGCCTGCTTCCTGAATTGCTAATTCACCTCATTTGCATGTTTTTCACCAGCAAATGAGATAATTAGCATATAGCAGTAGTGGCCGTGCAAGAATAGTGTAGGAGAGCTTGTGCACATCCTGGGAGCTTGATCCTGGATCACTTGTCGGCCATATTGCATGCAGCAGCTCTTGCACTATTCCTGCACTCCATGCAGAGCTTGCTGAATCCGGGAGACTTAAGAACAGAATTTATTTTACTTACAGTTACCTTTTTCTTTCACCTTCCCTTCCTTTTAGTGTTCTTTCACATATTAATGATATTAAGTGAGGCAAATACTTTTCAGTTCCCCAGAAATTCAACAAAGTCAACAACAGTTTATCCTTTCCACTTTTACTTGTTCAGCTATATCTCACAAATGCAATTGATGGTTTTTAATCTCACATTTATTCACTAGTTTCTATATTGCTGGTTTTCTTCCTGTTTATCTCCATCTCTCAGCTTTAGACTCTGGTTCAGTTTGAAGGTATTTCAGATCTTCTGGTCAACTCCTGTGCTATCCTCTGTCTATCAAGTGTTTTCATTTGGAACATTAGAAAAGGTTTCACTGCAAAGTCGTTACATGTACTTTAATATAAGAAGAATAAGAAGCCAAGTTTGCTTCTGTTTGATGGTGCACTATTTGCTGAACAAACTGTTACATTTCCTCCTTAGCTTGTTATGCATCAAAAATGACTTTGATGCTTCAGGAAAAATATTCTAAAGATGGATGAATATGTACAGCTTGAATCTCACATCTGTTTGTTGACATTCCCTGATTGCTGGAATAAATGTGTTTCTCTTCCGCCTGGTATACAGTGAATAGTCATCTTCAACAAATACTCTGCTGCCTCCAAATTTGAATACTTTGCCCTTTTGTCACAGTCTTGTTAGGATCAACTCTTTCTGCTGGTAGGATTGCATGTTTCCTAATACAAGTCTTGGCTGTGTTTCATGGCCAGGTTTGGAGCATACACACAATGTGCCCTTTCAGTTAACAGATCCTGCTGTATAATACCAGTTCAGATGCTAATTTGTGGATTTATAAAATTAAAACACTCTATTCCTTCTAGTTTCTCTGGTACAGCAGAAAAGTTCAGATTTTGCCCACATAGTATGTCCTCTAATTGTAACATATTTTTAAACATCCCTTATTGAGCAATATCAAACTCAACCAGAATTTTCTTCATTTTGGCCTCTGATTTTTTTTTTTATTTTATTATCTTATCTGAATATCTGTTTAAAGCTTCTTCCATTTTTTTCCAGACTTTTATTACTTGAATTGATAAAATCCTTCAGTGTTTTGTTTATTTCAATCCGCTCTGAGAACATTTGACTTACTTTTCCTCTTGATTACTGGAAACCATCCTTAGGATTCATGAGCAATTGTGTAGGCTTCATGTGAAGCTACACAATATGTTTGTGCTAGTGTGATGAGCAGCAGTGGTAAATAAGTATGCAGGTTGCTCATCATGCTAACATGAATACAAGCATGTTTCCAGCAACAGGGTTGGCAACCAGGAAACCATGCTGGGTAACACAAGCACACACAAACAGGCTTCTCTGTGGGCAAACCTGTTAAGAGTGCTCAGGCGGACAGCAGAAAGAGCTACTTTAGGCAAAATGCATGCTGTACACAGGCAGAGAAAGTGTACTAAGTCTACTGCACACATAAATGAAAGATATGAATGCAGTAATAAGTAAGAGGGGATGTGAAACAGCAAGCGGGACTACAATATATGGGTTATCAGACTGGAAAAGTGTACTGAGGACAATGTGCACAAAAAATAACAGAGATGTATACAGAAAGATGTAAGAGAAGAGGGTAAATGTCCAAATTCTAGTATGATAATTGATGTGAAGGTGCTTATGTCACAAAGACAACTTTGTAATATTAAAATTTTGCAATACGCATGTCAGAATAATTACTAGTGATCACAATCCCTGAGCAAATATACGTAAGTAAAAGAAAACATGATATAGGATATGGCAGTTACACAAATTCACATTATAACAGAAGGGAATTACATGATATATGAATGTCATTGAGATGCTGAGTTGAGATGGCAGTTCGGAAAGACAGTACATTCATAATGGGATAATTGCATTGTGTGTATTATGTCCATATAACATACTGGAAAATGCTATATAAAGAGAGACATAATTGAGCTCACTGAATATGTGTCCCATGCAGGTATGTCCATAGCCTTAAGCAGCATCCTACCATCACCCAGAATGATACCTCAATGCAAACAGAAAATGACTGACTTTAACAACTGGCTTAGTTTCTGGTGTCATTCCAAGGGGATCCAGTACCTGACAGCCTAGGAGGACATGCTCAACAGACCACAATGCTTTGCCAGAGATGGCCTTCATCTATCTCCCCTGGGATTTAGGCTTCTGGCACAGGCTCTTGCCTCTGCCATAGTGCCTTTTTAGGCAAAGTCATAAGCACAAAATTACCAACATGAAAAATTCTTATAAACAAAATTTAAAGGTCATGCTGCTTAACTCTAGGGTCTTAGCATGAAACTGCACTATTGCAAGCATTCATTGCCCTGGTGAATGCTGACATTTGTGCAATCACTGAAACCTGGTTCAAAGCTGTGGAGAGCACCCCAGCCTTACCAACTTATCCTACTATACTTTCAGACCCTAAACAGAGGGCTACAAAGCCAAAGGAGGTGGGGTTTCAATATTTATCAAAGACATACACACCTCCTGGCTGGTCAAATAGTATGACACACAGGAGGCACTCCAAGTGCAGTTAACTGTTGAGAAAACACCTTTTCAAATCATAGCTAGCTACAGACCCCCAGCCATGACTCAGGACACCCACTTCACCTATCTGGACATACTTGAATCCATCAAGATTCAACCCTCTTCCCTGTTCCTGGGTGACTTTAACTACCCAACCATAGGGTAGAATACCTATTCTAGCCCAAACATGAATGCCCAGATATTCCTCGACTTCATCAATGCCAATGCATTAGATTAGCTGGTCGACACCCCTATGGGAGGTGAAAATATCCTGGACCTCATCCTAACCAACATGAGTAGCCACTGTAGCACTCCTACAGTGTCATCCTCCTTGGTAAGATCCAACCATAAAGCGATCACTTTTAAAAGTCACTATCTCCCCTAAACCCCCATTGTCAGGGTCAATTGAAAAAGCTTTTCCAAAGCTGACTACAATCTCCTCAGAGCAGGTATAAGCAGCTTCACAGCCAGCCTCCCTTCAGTTAGGACAAGCAATAATGTCCAAGCCTACAGCAAAAAACTATATGAGCACCTGCATAGCTGTATGCTCTCAGCAATACCTGATAGGACTAAATCATCTTCCTCAAGAAAGACTAAACCTGTCTGGTGGACAACAGGAAAAGAATTTGCTGTCCAGGGCCAAAAAGAAGCAGGTGCCAAGTTGGAAGCAATCTCTCTTTTGTATGAACAAGCAAATAAGGTCACTGGTGAAATCCTCTAAGGCTAACTTTGATTCCAAATTGGCCGCATCCACCAAAGACTATCAGAAGGCCTTCTTCACATATGTCTGCAATCTCAAAAGCAACACCCAAATCTGCTCTGAACTGGTTGTCAATAACACCACATACACAGATGCCATATATATAGCCAACCTGCTGGAAGACAGGTTCACTGAAAACTTTACCCCCTGTCCCCCCATCAGTAAACTAGGACATCTCCAGCACCTGCCCCCCTCCCTTCATCATCAGGGAGCAGGTCCTTAATGCCTTCTCAAAGGCAAAAAATACATTCTTGATGGGACGCGATAACATCCCTGACTGTATCCTACATGAACTTAGGCATGAGCTCTCAGCTCCATTAGACACCCTATTCAACCAAAGCCTGAGCACCACCTTCATCCCATCTGAATGGAGGATAGCCACAGTCATCCCTCTACACAAAGGTGAAGCATCCACTGACACTGGCAATTATAGGACCATCAGCCTAACTAGCCTGATCTGCAAGGCCATGGAACACATTATCATGGACCTTATAAAGAAGGACATTGGCAACCTCCAAATGCTTGACTCACACAGTATGGATTTGTCAGTGGAAGATCATGCCTGTTAAACTTGGTTGATTTTTTGAAACAGTCACCAAAGCCATGAACGAGGGGAAGACGGTGCACCTTACCTTGACCTAGCCCAAGCCATTGACACTATTCCCCACTTGGACATAATAGATAAACTTTCCTAGCTAGGAATCAACCTGTATATAACCAAATGGGTAGCTAACTGGCTCACTAATAGAACCCACTCAGTCAAAGTAGGGGAAGCCACCTCAAATAGTAGACCTGTAACGAGCAGTATACCCCAAGGATCTGTGGTGGGGCCTCTACTGTTTCGGATATACTTTTCTGAGGTGCAAGCCAAAACCAGTGGTCTGTGGCTGACAAAGTTTGCAGATGACTGCAAGCTGGACACTGTCTTAAATTCCCATAGAGATGTGAACATCCTCCAAGAGGGCCTTACCTAAACTAATGACTTGTGCCAGAAGCATGGCCTCAAACTGTATGCCAAGACATACATCATTATCCCTTTGAGAAAAATATCATCCTAACTAGTTATGACATTAATAACAATGTACTAAGCATACAATTAGTCGTGAGGGGACTTGGGTTGATAGCAACATGACTTTTGACCACCATGTTGCCTTCATTTTATGGAAGTCTTTCTACATGGCCCACCTCATAAATAAGGGTATTTCATCCAGGAACAAGGAGGTCATAACATCCCTGTACTCTTCCCTTATCTGACCCATTATTGAGTAAAATGCCCTCTTCGGCATTTACCTTGCCAAGCACTTGCAGCAGTTGGAGAGACCACAGAGGTTCCTGACCAGGAGCATCCAGGGTCTCAAACACCTGTCCTATACAGATAGGCTAAAAGCCCTGTCCCGCTACTCGGTCTCATAAAGACTGGTCAGAGGTGACCTATGTCTGGCATACAAGGCTATTTCAGACCCAGCCTTGAAGGAGTTGCTGCATATCCATAATGCAAACTCCACTCATGCAACTCACATGCAAGGCCTTAACCTGGTCTGTGACATTAATAGAACTTGTTGGCAGGATAGATTTCTGTCCCAAAGACTCCCCCGTCTGTGGAATAGACTCCCTCTCCATGTCAAGCAGACTACCTCTCTAGCCGTCTTTAAGAAGAACCTGGATGATTGGATGGGAAACAGAAAATATGCCCCTGGGATCCCACCAGTGTCCCTGCTGGACTGGGAAACAGGTGCTGACTTTGAGGGAACATGGGGGAAATTCTTGGCTAGGCTTATAAGGGCCCCTGGGCCAATAGCCTAGTATCATCCTATGAAGCTATACGCCACAGAAATAGGCCTAACACATGTATGAGGAGTATTACCCTTCAAGAGAATTATGCACCTCAATATTCTAATAGTTATGCATCCCATATGTGGGTGTATGTGTGTGTGGTATTACAAATGTCAGAGCAGAGTGTGATATACATAATACCCTGCATAAGTTACTCCTTCCTGACACAGTTATTGTGTAGACAGATAAAAACAGATGCAAACCCCACACCATGAAGCAATATATTCCCCAGTGCTCTGTACTGTTCTCTTCTGCCACAGGAGGTAGCAGTGGGTATTGTGACAAACAAGTGAAATTAATGTTTGAATTAAGAAATGATCCCTGAGAATGAATTTCATATCAGCATGTCAGACTGATGGCAATTAAATGAGTGCGCACATAAATGTGATTAGTCCTATATCAATGTTCTGTAGTCAAGTATGGTTTCTCTGTATGTCTGATACACATAATCAACAGCAGCAGCAGCCCCTTTTTGCCCTTTTTTCTACATGGTTCAGGGTATCGTGTTAGCTGTTGCCAACTCTCTCGATTCAGTGGCACACTCCTGCCTTCTTCAACACTCACGCCTGACTGTCACAGATCTTTCACACAATCCATTCCCTTCTTTGCTGGATGTCCTTGCTTCCTCTTACCTTCTTCCTGTCTGTCCCAAATCTTGCTCTCCAGATTGTCTTCTGCTTTTTTGCATGTGTCCACACCACTGTAATCTGTTCTCTTTGATCTTTTCTGCAATTGGAGCTACATTGGCTTCTGCTCTTATGTCTTCATTTCTTCATCTGTTCCACAGTGTGCATCCTACCACCCTTCTCAGGCACTTCATTTCCATCATTTCTAGCTTCTTCTACTGTTTTGCCTTTATTGTCCAGGTTTCTGTACCATAAAGTAGTATTGGTTGCACCACTGTCTTGTACACCCTATCCGATACATGTACCACCCAAGAACTGGAGCACACATGTTACACCACAGTACTCAATGCTTGTGCCAAGGTAACACTCTCACCATTACATTGGCAGAACAAATGTGCACTTTCAGGAAATCCAAAGCTACATTTACAACAACTTATCATGGGATAACACTGAGATGATGTAGTGGTTGTATGATCTCAGTACATTCACACAAATTGAAACCTTATGCTAGAATTGAACATCAAGCTCTACAATTCTTCCAAATAACAAGACCTCTGTAAGTCACATTTATCACAGTATATCTGTTATAACAGCTGTTGAACTCCACCTATCTGAAGTCATTGAATTAAGTGTACTTTATTTGCCCCTAATGTTACCTGCTAAAATTGATGCAGAAGCCTCTACCACTCTAGAAGTACAAAGAATAATTGGGGAGGGGTGTTTTTCCTGCATACCAATTAAGGACACAAATGCTTACAGTCACTCAATGCTGGTTTGGAACACTTACTTAAGTGTTGAGAAAATCAGCACCTTAGTGGCTCAATAAATGTACCACAGTATAAGTGCACCACCAATTGTCATATGTGTGGTTATGTGAAAGCATTATGAATCAAGAAATATGTGCTCCTGCAATTAGTCCAAAAGAATCTTGTATGTCAGACAGCATTGCTTGATGATAGGTATACCCAAATGCACCTGTAGCCCCTGCTGTTGTCATTGTGATGGTAGACAATAATTATGTCCAATGTGTATATAAATCCTGTATTGGAATACATGCTTTAATTAGACAACAATATACATTACATCATCTCACATCATCACCTGAGCAGGTGTTTCATTACAATTGTAATGGAAGACAATCCAGAGTCAAATGACAGTATTTGTCTTTAATACAGACTTTCCAAAGGAAATGTAGAATAAACTCTTGTAACAGGAAACATCTATACCTGAACCTAGTACATGTGGGTAACAGCACTGTTAGCAATATTTACACTGGCTGTAAGCAGTGACATTGGGATTGGAACTATATAGCTAATATCACAGGCTAATTAAGGTTTGCTAAAACACAAGGGCAACTACAGATTTATTTGATGAATGTGACACTCAACATTCCAATGGATGACACCACCATTGTGCATTACCTTTATGTTTCCACTAAAATGTGATTGCACAATGCAAGTATACTGTATATATATACCTTATATAGGTATTTGAAGCCTGTTCTGCACGATAAGAGGAAGAAGCACACAACCACAGATGACTGTCTCCCTACCTATGTACTGAAACAGACTACACACAAGTGTATTATATGCACATCACAGGTGAAATCTGACTGTATATGAACCACAAGGCATCTTTGAAAGAGAGAAAAGGGTATGTAAGATTAATCTGACCACTTAAAAAGAACCAAATGCACACGGCTGTTGAATTAATCATACAGTGATGCAAAGATCCTACCATCACCTATACAAGTTCATTTATGTGAGATTAAAACCCCCTACCTGTCTACTTACAATCTCGATAACACAGTACTTAAGTCAAGTGCCACCTCAGAAGTCTGACCTTGATAGTGTGAGAGTGCACTTTATACAGGATGACATCAGCACTGAGTTGCTGAGAAGATGATGTTGGGAGAAGAGTCTGACATTGATGTGGACTCACTCTGCAGTGTAAACTGTACTCCAGGCTGCTACTTTATTAAGGCCAGCAGTAGTAAAGGTCATATTTACACAACTCCATAAACACACACAAATTGATTGCTGTAAGATTATAATCCCCTACCTATCAAGCTATGCAAACTAGAGGACACAATACTTAACACAATGCCTTCACCAAAGTCTAACTGCCATAGTGAAAGAGCGCACTTTATACAGGATGCCATCAATGTGGTTTTGCAGAGAAGATGATGTTACAAAAAGGGTCTGAAATTGATGTGGATTCGCCTTGCAGTTTAAAATTAACTCGAGGTTACTGCTGTATTGTGAACAGCAGTAGTTAAGGCAATATCTGCACAACTCCATACACATACATGTTGGCTGTTGTGAGATTAGAATCCCCTAACTATACTGTCTAGGGGGCACTATATTTAACACCAGTGCCACTACAGAAATATGACTTTTATAGCTGACATTGGTGTGGTTTTACAGAGAGGATGATGTTGTGAGAAGGGTCTAAAACAGATATGGACTCTCCCTGCAGTTTACAATTAACTCCAGGCTTTTATTGTAGTTAAGGTCTTCTCTGCACATCTCCATGCACACACAAGTTAACTGCTGTGAGATAAGAACCCCCTACCTATCTAGCTATACAACCTAGAGGACAAAGTACTTAGCACAGACGCCACTGCAGAAACCTGACTTCACAGTTTGACAGTGCAGTGTAGATAGGATTAAAGCCTCATTCTGATTTAGAAAAGAGCGAGTAAAGGTTTTGTGCAAATTCATATTTGCTGATATGATGAAATAAGGCCAACATTGTTAACTCCAATGACCTGGACCAGCTGGTTGACACCTCCACAAGCAGTGCCAACATCCTGGATCTGGTGCTTACCAATACGGAGGACCACTGTAGTACCACCACTGTAAGGTCCCCCCATCTGGTGAGATATGACCACAAACTGGTCTCATTTGAAGTAACTGTCACAACTACCCCCCCCCCCAGCAGCAACTAAACTAAAACATTCTCCAAAGCAGATTATAACCTCACGGGATGGTATAAATAGCTTTACTGTACCCCCTCCCTCAGATGGAACTGGCAACTATGCTAAGCTCTACATCAATGCTTTAGACAAACACCTGTATTACTGCATTGACTCGGCCATACCTGGAAGGACCCAGACAAGTTCCTCAAGGAAGAGCAAACCTGTCTGGTGGGCAACTGCCATTAACAGGCTTTACAATAAGAGAAAGAAATTGCTGTTTAAGAGTAAGTGGGAGCGATCCTTCCTAAACTGGAAGCACTCCTCCTCACCTTAAACTAGCAAATAAGACTTCTTGTGTGGTCCTCCAATGCAAACTATGAGCCCAAATTAGCTTCCTCAACAAAGGACAATCACAAGGTATTCTAGAGTTACATCAGTAACTTAAAAGGAGAGGCCCAGATTTGTGCATAACTGGTAGTTAATGATACCATATATACTGAGCCTGTGGATGTAGCTAACCTGATGGCCAACAGCTTCTGTGAAAACTTCATTCCCCTGCCCATGTCACACATACCCCATGACATTCCTACCACCTGTCCTCTACCTTGTATCTCTAAAGAGCAGGTCATAAATGCCCTCTCTAAGGCATATATCAGGCCTGATAACATCCCAGGCTGCATCCAACAAGGGTTCCAACATGAATTAGCTACACCGCCAGGTACTGTTTTCAATCATAGTCTAAGCACTGGCTTCATACCAGCTGAATGTAAAACAGCCACAGTTATTCCCTTTCACAATGGTGCTGCTTCCACTGACCTCAGGAACTATAGACCTATTAGCCTGACTAGCTTACCTGCAAGGCCATGGAGTGGGACATGGAGTGAATCATTATGGACCTTATCAACAAAGATATAGGTAATCTCCAAACACTTGACCCTATTCAGTTTGGATTTGTCAAAGGGAGATCATGCCTGTTAAACCTGGTGGACTTTGAGATAGTCACCAAGCCCCAAACCTGGTGGACTTCTTCGAGATAGCCAACAAGGCCCAGGATGAAGGGAAATATGTGCATACGGCCTACCTGGATGTAGCCAAGGCATTTGACACTATCCCATTCTCAGGCATCATTGGCAGATGGGTCACTAACTGGCTTACCGATAGAACTCATATAATCAAATTAGGGATATCCACCTCCAGCAGTAGACCTGTAACCAGTGGAGTCCCACAGGGATCAGTCCTGGGATATGTACTGTTTGGAATCTATTTCACCAAAGTACAAGCAAAAACTAAAGGTCTGTGATTGACAAAGTTTGCTGATGATTGCAAACTGAGAATGGTCATAGAATCTCCAAATGATGTCAACATTCTACTACAAGAGGGTCTTACGCAAACAAATGACTGGTGCCAAAGTCACAGCTTTAAACTCAATGCAAAAAAATGTATTACCATCCCGTTAGGTAAAAGTGATGTTCCTGCTAACTGCCACATCAATAGCAATACCATAAGTACGCACTCAGTGGTGAGACCTGGGCACACAGGTTGACAGCAAACTTATCCTTGACCACCATGTCTCCACAGTGGTAAGAAGGGCATTCTATATTGCTCATCTCATAAGTAAGGGCATTGCCTCTAGAAAAAAAGAAGTTATAAATTCCCTGTACTCTTCCTTCGTCAGGCCAGCAATTGAGTACAATGGCACTTTTGGTATGTACTTTTCTAAACACCTGCAGTGATTGGAGAAACCACAACGGTTCCTCACAAGGAAAAGTCAAGGTCTTCAGCATCTGTCCTATGGGGATCATCTGAAATTACTGTCACTTTATTCTGCTTCATACAGATTACTTAGAGGTGATCTCTGCCTTGCATACAAGGCAATCTCTGACCCTGCATTATTGGAAATGCTGCATATCCATAAGTCAAATGGTACGCAGGTTACTCTCTCTAAAGACTTTAACCTGTTATGTGACATTAATAAAACCTGCTGGAAGGACAGATTTGTCTCCAAAAGGTGACCATGCCTTTGGAACAGACTCCTACTTCATGTCAAATGCAGCATCTCATTGGTGCTCTTAAAATGCAATCTGAATGATTGGATGGGTGACCGTAAATTCACCCCGGGTTTCCACCTGTGTCCTTCTTGGACAGGGGCAATAGGTGCTGATTGTGGAAATAAGGGTAAGAGCTTGTAAGAGCCCTACTTTCATTACCTAGTAACTTCATATGATCCTATGATCCTATATTATGTTCAATAATACATGCATACTGCTGACTTGTGTCAACTATGCTGTCAAGAGGAGAAAACGCTGAGAGAAGAAAGGAGCCACTTTTGAGATTTTAAGTATTTTTCCTCTGTTTATTTGCTAAGTTTTTCTGCATAGCCGCCTATTTTTCCCACTTTTCTGAGATTTAAAAAAGTTCAGTTACAGGCTTGCTGTTCTTGAACTGTTTGTAAGTTTCTGTGAGGTCATTTTTTGCTTGGGCTAAAGGGAAGTCTCTCTGTTGATCAGTGGTAGTGAAAAACATTGAGCAGCCTGCCTGCCCCTGTGGGAGTGGTTACTGACTTGAAACTGTAGTTTTATTGGCCATTTTGGGTCAATTCCAAAACTCCTTCATCTTCCTCTCTTAAAACCTGGTTGCCTCATGGTTTTGGCGTCTTTTCAGGCTTGTTGGCTGTTGGTGAAGCACCCACCAAGAGGAGAAAATGCTGAGAGAAGAAAGGAGCCACTTTTGAGATTTTAAGTATTTTTCTTCTGTTTATTTGCTAAGTTTTTCTGCATAGCCGCCTATTTTGAGCATTTTCTGGCTTGTTAAACTTGATTTCTGCATTAGTTACTGTATTTAGAGCACAACCTAGAGCTGTTTACTGAATTTCCTGTTTGCACTTATTTTTAAAATAATTTTTTTCTCAAAACTTGCATTTTATCTGTCTTTTGCCTAGCACTGTTGTGTGGGGTCATTTACTGCACTGTTATAACTTGTTGATACTTGTGAACCTCTGCTATCTCTGAAAAAAACAAAAAAACAAAAAAAAATCTTGCTTTTTTCCCATTTTTCTGAGATTTAAAAAAGTTCAGTTATATGTTTGATGTTCTTGAACTGTTTGTAAGTTTCTGTGAGGCCATTTTTTGCTTGGGCTAAAGGGAAGTCTCTCTGTTGATCAGTGGCAGTGAAAAACATTGAGCAGCCTGCCTGCCCCTGTGGGAGTGGTTACTGACTTGAAACTGTAGTTATATTGGCCATTTTGGGTCAATTCCAAAACTCCTTCATCTTCCTCTCTTAAAACCCTCTTTTGCGTGGTTTTGCACATTTTTGAGCATAGTGCAACAGCCGGCAGCGCCGCCTAATTGGGTTTAAACTATTCCTGGCTCCACAAAGTCTGCTCTTCACTTTTTCCCTTAGAACTGCTCTATCTCTCAATTTAAACACCATATTCTCATTCTAAGGCCCTTCACTGGTCCAATTAAGTAATCCTACAAGTTAGCACTATTAAACCATAAGCACTACTTACACTTATATTCTCTACGATTACCCTGTCCTCTATTGGTCCGTCTTAAATTCAGTTTCCCTATATTACTCTAGCATGTCCAAAGGTCAGTCAATGGTCTCCTCTCCAGTCCAGCTGGTGAATCTGGGAATTTTGCGGCAATGTTACAACTGTCTCACGTACACGGACAACCCTCTCCTCCTCCAAACAGGTTCAAATATATGTGAGAGATGCAACTATTTAGCCAAACTGGAGGCTGAGCTCTCTCATCTCAGAACTGGTGTAACCAGTCAGGAGGAGAAGGTAACCTCACACAACACAATTCCAGTATCACATAGTCCCACCACATCAGCGAACCAAACACATAAATACACAAAAACATACTCGGAGGCTCTAAATAAAAATCTACCTAAGCAACAGAGACCTCCAAAGCAGACATCCAAGCAAACACTACCTCAAAACAAAACACGCACAGCACATAAACCACAAAGTCAGTGTGCCAAGCAGCCACAGCCCTTAAGGCTGAATAACACACCTGATACTCTTGTAATAGGTGACTCTATTGTCAGACACACTGAAGTCCCGCTCACCAGGCAGAAGGTCACGGTGAGCTGCCTGTCGGGTACTAGGATCCGCCACATAACGCAAGCACTCAGGTCACTCCAAAGCAAATACAAATATGACTCAGTCATTGTACATGCTGGTGTGAATGACCTGAGATGTACCTCCCTGGACTACAAGAAAAGAGACATAGAGGAGCTCTCTGATCATGTAGCCCAGGCTGGTATGACCCTGACCTTGAGCTGCATCTTACCCTCACCTAGAATGATGCCACAGTACAAAGACAAAATGATCGATTTTAACAATTGGCTAAAATTTTGGTGTCATTCAAAGGGGATCCAGTGTCTGTCAGCCTGGGATGACATGCTCGACAAGCCACGTTGCTTCGCTAGGGACGGCTTGCAGCTGTCACAACTGGGCTTTCGGATATTGGCAAAGGCTCTTGCCATCCCCATAGAGCCTTTTTTAGGCAAAGCTCAAAAGTCAAACCCACCCCCATAGACAGTACAAGGAACAAGAAACTAAGGGTAATGCTGCTAAAATCCAGAAGTCTTAACCTCAAGATGCATGCACTCGAAGCTCTCCTCAGTATGGAGAACATCGATATCTGTGCAGTGACAGAAACCTGGTTCAAGGCTCCGGAGAGCACCCCAGCACTACCAGGCTATACCTCATATAATGCTTTTCGGCCCCAAAACCCAGACCGAACCACAAAAGGAGGGGGAGTTTCCATATTTATCAAGGATATCCACACCTCCAGGTTAGTGGCATTGCACGAAGTATCAGAGACCATCCATGTGTGACTAACAGTGGGCAAGACTGCTTTTCAGTTTATAGCATCCTACAGACCACCCACTCGGCTTTCCTGAAAACATTGGCGAACATGAAGATCTCTCCGAACACCATTATATTGGGTGACTTCAACTACCTAAACATTGACTGGGAGCACTACTCAAGCCCCAGCACCTTAGCCCAAAGGTTCCTGGAAGTTATAAACTCAAATGCTATGGAACAACTAGTCACCACTCCCACAAGAGGGGACAACATACTAGACCTGATCATTACCAACATGGGGACTCTATGCTCCACGCCAGAAGTATATCCCTCATTGGTAAGATCAGACCATAAATTAATTTCACTGGATGTCCACATCCTGACCCCACCCCCAGCCCAGAAAACCACAGTGAAAAACTTCTCAAAAGCAAACTTCTCACTTCTCAAAACTGAAGTGGAATCCTTCAAGGCCCCAGGGCCAGTGGAAACTACAGCCCAAACTGCAGAATCCTATATAAATGCATTCTACGGACATCTCCAGGAATGCATGGATCATGCTATCCCAAACAAAACCAAGACCCAATCATCCAAAGGCAGGCGTCCAGTCTGGTGGACCCCTGCCATAAATAAACTGTACAACAGAAGGAGGAAGCTACTACATGATAGAGCAAAATCCCTAATAGGGAAGGCATCTCTGATCAGTACTAGCAAAAAATTACAATCCCTCATAAAATCCTCCAAGGCCAACTTCGAGAGAAAAATTGCACAGGACACCAAAGACAATCATAAGGCTTTTTTCAGTTATGTTAGAAACCTGGGATGCAACTCCCAGACTTGTTCTGAGTTGATTTTAAATGACAAAACATACACTGAACCCACAGACATTGTCAATATCCTGGCATACAGGTTCAGTGCAAACTTCTCCACCCCCTCCCCCCCAAAAGAACAAGTATCTATCCCGGCAGAGAGCTGCCTCCCAAACATCTCTGATGCTCAGGTGAAGGCTGCCCTCTCCAAAGCAAAAAAACACTGCTTCCATGGGACCAGATGGCGTGCCAGGTTTCGTCCTACATGAACTCCAAGAGGAACTAATCCCTCAAATAAAACAGCTATACAATCTCAGCCTCACTACAGGATATGTGCCCACAGAATGGCATACAGCAACAGTGGTCCCACTCCACAAAGCTGGAGCCTCTATGGACCCTGGAAACTATCGCCCCATAAGCCTGACTAGCTTAGTCTGCAAGGCTATGGAGAGGATCATCATGGAGCTCATAAACAAAGACATTGGGGACCTACAGACACTAGATCCTACCCAGTTCGGCTTTGTCAAGGGCAGATCCTGCCTTTTGAACCTGGTTGACTTCTTCGAAACAATCACCAAAGCCATAGATGAAGGGAAGGTAGTCCACACAGCCTATCTGGACCTTGCAAAGGCATTTGACACAATACCCCACTCGGGCATCATAGATAAGCTATCCAGCTTAAATATAAACCCCTATGTCACAAGATGGGTCGCAAACTGGCTCAAAGACAGAACCCACAGAGTAAGAGTTGCTGGAGCCATGTCAGACTCAAAACCGGTCACAAGTGGTGTCCCTCAGGGTTCTGTCCTGCGACCACTCTTGTTCAGTATATACTTTTCCGAGGTACAGGCAAACGTGGGAGGACTATGGCTCATCAAGTTTGCAGATGACTGCAAACTGGGCGCCATAATCAACTCTCCAGCTGACACAAACATCCTTCAAAAAGGTCTCACAGAGACAGATAACTGGTGCCAGCATCATGGTTTAAAGCTAAATGCCAAAAAATGTATAGTCATACCCTTTGGCAAAAACAATGTGCCCACAAATTACCACATAGGCGGAAACCCATTAAGTACAGAGAAAGTTATTAGGGACCTGGGGACCCAAGTTGATAGCAATCTCTCCTTTGAAAACCACATTGCCAAAGTGGTTAGAAAGACCTTCTACATGGCCCACCTCATCACGAAGGGTTTCACATCTAGATCAAGAGAGGTAATCGTGCCCTTTATTCATCCCTCATCAGGCCCATCATAGAATACAATGCCCCTTTTGGGATGTACCTTACCCGACACCTGCAGCAATTAGAAAGACCCCAAAAGTATCTCACCAAGAGGATCAAGGGTCTCAAACAGATGCCATATGCTGCTCGGTTAAAAAAACTCCAGCTCTACTCAGTTGCATACCGCCTACTTCGAGGCGATCTATGCCTGACATACAAAGCTATGTCAAATCCAGAATTAATGGACATGCTCCACCTCAGTAAATCTAAATCCCTTAGAGCCACGTGCTCGAGGGACTTGAACCTCAGCACAGAAATAAATAGAACTTGCTGGAGGGACAGGTTCATAACCCAGAGGCTCCATTTGCTCTGGAATAGAATTCCAGTTCATGTGCGGCAGAGCACCTCACTGAATCTCTTCAAGAAAAATCTCGATAGGTGGATGGGGGATCGTAGGTTTGTCCCAGGGATTACTCCCGTGTCACTATTAGACAGAGGCACAGTAAACTAAACCTTAAAAAGGGCACAGTATACTCAAATCAAGGGGTGGCGTAAGCCATACAGAATCGGGCTAGGCTTATAATTGCCCCAGGGCAGATAGCCTAGTATGAACCTATGAACCTATGAACCTATTATTGTGTAGAGTGGCATGTACCTACCTGTTTTGTGTATATGAGACACATACACACTTTTTAAACATAAAATGGACAATAAATCATTCATGGAACATCAGGTTATGATGATGGGATGTAAATCTTAATAAATGATATTGATATTAGCTGTGGCACGTGCTCATGCATGCGCAATGTGGCCTGTCAGCACAAAAAATACTTAATGTTCCAATGCAGGAGGGATAACGAAGGATGATTTCTGTCCATTAAGGCTGTATGTTGTTGTTTATATTTGTAAGTGTCACTGCTGCAGTACAGACCCAACTGTCCAAAATAAAGTGGCCAATAAACCACATAGCTCACTGCATTTCACACGAATACATTACACAGTTTCCATGTAATGAAGTATTATCATCCAGTAGCAATCCTTATTTTTGTTTCAAATCACTTCTGAAAGCACAGTGCTGAGAAATGTATTTGCACAGCCGTTGGCAAAGTATCAGCATATACGTGATGATACTTTAATGTGTTGAAATGGGACTGTGAAGTATTAGTGTTTAGTGGTGTACAGTGGTGTTTAGTGGTGTTCAGTGGCACTACACATGTTGTATTATACCTTTCCATGTTAGCTTCAAAGCTTAATTCAAAAATAAAATGTTATGCTTGCCTTCCCCATTTGCAAAAGTTAGGATGCAAGCAAACAGTGTTGTCTGCTGAAGCAGAAAGTGAACAACTTTAATTTGGTTTGCCTTCTACGGTGCAGACAGGCTTAGATGGGATGTTTGGCCTTCAGCACTTTGGACAGTCCTTAGTGAAGAAAATACACCTGCTAACCTAGCTTTCTCTATAGCACAAGGTGTAAACTTCTTAAACTAAATGAAAAAGTGGAGTTTAAGCAGGGTTCAACTCCAGTATGCAGAAGATTTTGCAAAACTGTCAGAATATGATTATTATATTAACTGTTTATCATGACTTTAAGAATACCTAGAAATCTATCCATCCATCCTCAACCTCTTTTCCCATTTTGCATATGGGGTTGGGGTGTCACTTCAGCAATGACAATTATCTCGAGCCAAGGTTTACACCACCAGGTGGCTAGCCCTGCCTTGTTAGTTCATTCATACCACTCACTCATGTGCATGTGCACACACACACACACACACACACACACACACACACACACACACACACACACACACACACACACACACACACACACACACATGCACACACACACCTACCACAAATTTAGAGTGTCCATTTCACCTACTGCATAGCTTTGGAATGTGGGAGGAAACCAGAGCACCCAGAGGAAACCCTCATGACCAGAGGGAGGACATGCAGACTCTGCACAGAAGGCACCCCAGCCGAGAATCGAACCAGAGAACCTCTTGCTCTGAGGTATTATAAATATGTTGCCTGCCAAAATTGTGCATGTAATAGCTACTGAAATATTTTTATGCTTTCTACACACAAGACATGCTTCAATGAAAATCACAAGTTAACTTGGTGTATAATGAGGTGTAAGGCAAACGCTCACTGCATTATACATTAACACGGTGTCATTTAGCATGACATAACTACAGTTGCTCATTGCCAGATGTCATGCAACTGCTGAGCACTGCAACTGATGAAAAAGAAGGGGCTTACAGAGATACATAAGCAACTAATTCACAGGAAAACCTATAAAAACAGACAATAAGAGTTTCATTTAATGCTGGATATGAACTGTTGTCAAGAAGAATAGTTACATCTACAGACTTTATCATTATCTCTAGACCCCACGAAGGAAATCCTACTTCACACACATATTAAAGTCACACCTTTGAAGGGACAGTGATACCCTATATAGCCAATGGAAGATGTAGGTATTATTATGTAGCAAAATAATGGCAGATAGAAAATGCCATAACAAGACATTTACATCCATCAGCCTTATGAATAGTCAACAGTACAAAGGGGTGAAAGAGAAGGGGTAAAGATAGACTCAAATATAGAGGCACATATGAAAGGGTGGTGTTATGGGTTATTAATGTATATCTTTATGGTGCGTCCTCAGTATTAATCACTCTCGCTCAGATGGCTGCTGGAGTGAAGGAGCTGTAGGACAGGCAAAAACTGATGATGATATAGGTAGAGTAAGGGTGGGTTAATAATTTGTCCTTGTGGGCATGGATGTTTTTGTAAATGCTTTTTTTGCAACAGTATTCAAAATCTGTTCATGAAAGTTTGTTAATGGATAAAAATTAAGATGTATGCCATTAAACATGTCATAGAAGTATAACTTCACAGTAAGAAATAATGTGAGATACATCTGGACTTGAAGCCTTGATGCTATGGCCAAAAGGCAATCTTCAGACAAATCAGTTATGTCAACACTCCACAGAGGAAGTTGCACTTTGTTACATCCAGTAGTGAATGAACTGTTTGAGTAACTGTTGCAAAGTATTGCCTTTATTCTGTCTTAACTCTGTACTCAGAGCAGCATGTTTAAGCACCATTGCATGATGATAACTGGATTACTGCATGATGATAGCAACAACTGACTAGATTTTGCCGTAGCACATGAATGGATATTCCCTGTCACACTGCATTGGTGCACGATGCCAATGTCCGTACAAATGCTGAGGCATAATAAGTGAAGTTTTTTTATGGGCCATTTCTGGCTATGTGTACTGTGTGATTCTAATTTTTGACCTGATTAAACGCAAAAACGCAGAGCTACCTAATAGGAAAGTGGTGAAATGGGGGGGGGGCAGAGGGGGGGAAACAGGGGAAAGAACAGAGGAATTTGTATGAAGGTAGTGGGAGAGAACCATATCTATCCACTTTTTCATAACATAAATGTAGAAGTGTAGACAGAATTTGCTGATTTTGGACTACCACCACACCAAGGGTAGGTGACAACTGAATAAAGTTGTACAGCCAATTGTATTTATTTTATTTTTAGTTTGATGACCGGGGAGGTCCACTGGGCTCAAGGAGCCCATTTTCAGTGGAGGCCCAGGGAGCAAAGCTCCACAAAACATAGTACACATAGTAACAATTTAACAAATTATAAAAATTATGTAGTAAAACAAGCACAGTAGAATATCAACATAGTATGGTATACAATGCATATTTACATGTGAATACAATTAGAGGTCGATAGTACAGAGTCACCATTATACTGAGGTTTTTAATCTTCTGAGAATGCTATGAAAGAAACATTTGTAAGAAAACAGTAAATGAGATTGAACTCCTATTGGGTAAGGTGGAAGGTACTTTATGTATATGTATGTATTCATGTATTAGACAGGATTAGGTAGGTAGAGTGCAAGTGCATTTCCTGTTATTGGAGAGGTAGGAATGGAGCTGGGTTTTGAAGTGTTGTTGTACCAAATCAAGTGTGTCAAGAAGTCACATAGGTGAAGTGGAGAACTTTGATAGGTTATTTTATTTTAATTTATTTTTTTTTTTTGTGGAGCAAATGCCCATTTTTTGTTATTTTTTTCTTTGAAAGAGAGAAGAATGTTTTAGAAGGTGCTTTGGAATGTGACGGTTAGGTAGGGAGGCAAGGTGAGGAAGCAGGTACAGACATACAGGACAAACATGACAGACAAGGATGGTGATGGACACAAAAGATTGGAGGATACCATGCCTGGGGATAGGTGGGGGCATTGGAGGTGGACCCAAGTCAAGCCTGAGAACAGTAAGAATCTAGTTCTCAACCTCAGAACTGATATCACTGTCTCCAGCTTCAGCTTCCTCAGTCAGTATTTAATGTGGTACCATCTTGGCAATATGATGAAGCATCTTTTCAACAGAGCTGATTCGGGCACAAAGACCACATTCCCATAATACCAATCACTAGCACTGTCAGCTTTTGGCACACAATAAAATCACCACCTCCACTAATTCTACTCCTGGAGGGTACCAGTGCATCAGCTGCTGGGGCAGAGCTACCTGATGTGGATGGGGCCTGTAGGGCAGGGGTTGTGGAGACAGCACTGACAGCTTTGGACTCTGAAGTGCTGGGTGTCATTACGGCAACCTGAGGAGAGATGGTGGGCTGATCCACAGTGATTGGTCTACCTCTCTGTGCTACATCTCATGTTTTGTAAGCAGAAAGTATGACAACAGAACAGTTTTAAGCCATATAAAATATACCCCCACAAAAAATAAAATAAAATAGAGAGAAGCGGTGGGCTGAGACAAAGAAGAGAAAAAGAGAGAGAGAGAATGAGATCCATGACATATCACATGTCTATATAATTTCATAAAATGAACAGTAATGATTATCAACTCTATATACCTTTGCCATATGCAGGTATGATGGGCAAGTCTTACTCTGCTGTACCATTAATCAATTGCACTGCTATGATATCATATATACACCACTATTTATTACAGTACTGGCACACTGTATATGATTAGAATAGTTATTAGGTTAACATTAAAACCTGATGCATACATACCCTGTGCCTCTCTGAGGTGAGTTAACTTCTCTTGAGACCCTGTATAGTCTCACTGCAGTAGCCTACAACTGTAATGCTTCACAAGGAGTGCCACAAAAAATCCTGGACTCCTCAGCATGCCATCTCTGTGCTCTGAATTTAACTCCATCATCTCCCACACCAGCCATGCCTGCAGAAGTCAAGCAACAAGTCTAAGGATAAACTGGCTTCAAATTACAGTCTTGCTTTTAACAGCAGGTGTAAAAACATGCACAACCATGCCAACTGCATTTGCACAATGGTAAGCACAAAGAGGCACTTGTAAGCAAGGCAGAAAGCATTTTATCCAACTGCAGCAAAGAAGTGAGAAATGGTAGTGAGATTCGTCATGTATGACACTGAACATATTCACACTTTTTCAGATGGCCAGCCTCAATGGCTTGTTATCTTTGATGTTTTGAGGTTAAATAGGATGACTTGGTACATAACTTTCTGTAACTGTACATTATAAAAAGTTAGTTGACAATTGTAGGAATCAAACCTAAGAAAGAAGTAATGCATACATTTCTAGCAAGGTGATTGTCAGTGCTACAGGAGAACTCTTTTTCAACCATGTTGATTATGAACAAACTATATTCAGTATGAATGATGATATACTTCAGATAGACCTGTATGTGTGTGACTTTAAGAATCTTTATGAAATGCATTCCCCTGAAAGAGTCATTATTACTGTTTATGAATATGTGTCAGATGGATGGACTTTCATGAGCAGAATAATACTGTTTGGGGTAAGATACAGACATACTGTCCTAAACACACAGTTGGGCTATGTGAGGAGAGAAGATGATTATCACTTAAGTATTCTGCCCATCACATAGATGGCAAGTGCATTTTTAATTCATTATTATAATTCTCCTGCTTAAACAATTACACACACAGTCAACTGTGTTTCATAACTAAATCATTAATGAGATATGCTACTTCAAAAATGTATCAAAGCATGAATGAGACATGTGTATGTAGTGCTACCTTCCTAATCAAAGTGTTGTTACATGTACTCCCTTGCATGTGGTAGCATAGCATTTAGATATTGGTGAAATATTCTTATTGCTGAGTCCTATGACACTCCTAGTATATCCCCTGTGGGTCTCTGGAATGTACCAGTAGCTAATATCCTAATGCTATACATACCTTAGTTTCCACTGGTATAGGTTCTCTTTGATTTCCCCAGGGTCTGTGTTGGTGGTGACAGAGATAGCAGAGGTCCTGTATTGTTTCTCTACCAACCATGTATCACTCTACTATTTCAATATCATACAGTCCATGATATGTTAAATGGGGTCTGAACACCCTTCTTCTCCTTGGATGAGGTCTACCAGCAGCATCAGCAGCAGCAGCCCCTAACACTGCTTTTTTTTTTCTAAGTGTAATGATGGCTATGTTTATGGAAAAGGGCTACACCATCTCTATACTGTTACTTTATAGCTTCCTGAATGACACTGCCATATTGGATTAGTTCATTAACATGTAATTCATGTGATTATGCTTTCATTAGCATACCCTTCTGTTTACCTTTGTTCGGCAGCTTTACACAATGCATAGAGCCATTTAAAAAATACAAAACAGCACAACATTGTGTGCGTATCATAGGAGGCGACCACGTGATAGCAGCATGGAAATTAGCCATTCATGAATACTGATAATAATAATGATGGTTAGCACCAAGGCAAGAGCTTGAGATGCTTTTTGCTGAACAGCTGCAAGATATGTCCCATATAGCTTAGGCTACTGCAACAGTGATCTGTTCAAGCATCTTCTCTTCTGGCAAGTTTTCTTTCACAACTATTCTTTATCCCTTTCTTAGTTTCTTATAGACTCTTCCATAAGTATGTGTGTCTAGGTTTTCAAGCCATGAAAGATCAAACCCTCTAATCTCCTTTGCAAAACAAATAGCTTCTCAAATATCTGGCTAAAGGAGCTAAACCTTCATAAACAGATTAATAAAATACATTGGCATGATAGACTCATATCTCAATGTATCTCCCACATTTGGGACAAACTTCCACTATAAGCCAAGCAGAGCAATACCATTGCTACCTGCAAAGTAAACCCAAGTAATTTGATGGGCAGCCTCAAAGTCTCCCCTTATCTATCTTAAAAATGCCCCCCCCATAGGATGAGGGTTTGCCTAATGGTTAAGGTACTTACCTCACAGACAAGAGGTACAGGGACTGATTCTCACTAATGGAAATTCGCTAGGCTTACACGGTCCACAAGGGCAACTAGCTTAGAACCTACCTATGAAAGTATGAACAGATTAAGGCAGGAAGGAAGTTATGACTATGGATTATTGGCTAGGCTTATACTGGTCTGCAGAATGATTGCCTAATACTTGCCTATAAAAATATGTGACAGTCAGATTCCTGACCACTGGGTCTAGCAGGTTCAGAATAGGAGTATTTAGAGAGTTACATGTGAAGGACAAAAGCTGTCCGAATGGTGCCCCTGAAATGAAAAATGGGATAATAGAAGCTGTTATCCTTAAAAAGAAAAAATGATTAAATTACCCCTGGTTGTATGGTAATGTGTGCTGAAGGGAAAAAAGACTGGAATTTGTAAGTACTGTTTATTTTACTGACAAACTTTTGGAACCCCCATACCCCTATGCAGTCAGTATGATGGAATATTGAAATTGTATCGACTAAGAAGAGGTCACATTGAACTGAATTTTGAAAATAAGTCTGTATGCACTGTTATAACCAGAGTAGATTCTATGGACTTGTATTTACAAGATTTTTATATATTAGTTTTATATATTTTTATATAGGTAAAGCTCAGCACTTGCTCCTAAAGCATTTTTATATAGGTAAAGTACTTGTATACTAAACAAAGTACTACATTAGCCTAGAATCCCCTTGAGTACCCATTTCCCTATAGGTCCCTTCTGACTCAGTTACACAGCAAACTTTATCACTTTTTCTAGCATGTCGAAGGGTCAGTTGCTAGCGTCCTCTCCTGTTCAGCTGGTAAACCTGGGCATCTTGAGGCAATGTTACAATTGCCTCATGTACACAGACAACCCACTCCTTCTCCCACAAAACACAAATACATGTGAGAGATGCAACTATATAGCCAAACTGGAGACTGAGCTCTCTCAACTCAGGACTGGCAAGACCAGACAGGAGGAGAAGGAAACCACGCACACCACAAACCCAGTTTCACATAGAACTATCACAACTGCAAAACAAACACATAAACACACAAAGACATACTCAGAGGCACTGATCAAAAATCAACCAAAACTACAGAGGCCTCCAAAGCAGACACCCAAGCAACTGCCACCTCAAGACATAAGACATGCAACACATAGTTCTCAAAGTCAGTGTGCTAAACAGTCACAGCCCTTAAGGCCAAACACAATGCCAGACACACTTGTTATAGGTGACTCCATAGTCAGACACACTGACGTCCCACTCACCAGACTGAACAAGGAAAAGATCACAGTAAGCTGCCTGTCAGGCGCTAGAATCCGCCACATAACACAAGCACTCAGGTCACTCCACAGCAAATACAAATATGACTCAGTCATTGTCCATGCCGGTGTGAACGACCTGAGACATACCTCCCTGGACTACATGAAAAGAGACATAGAGGAGCTCTCAGATTATGTAGCCCAGGCCGGTATGACCCTGACCCTGAGCAGTATCCTACCCTCACCAAGAATGATGCCACAATACAGAGACAAAATGATCAGCTTTAATAATTGGCTTAATTACTGGTGTCATTCTAAGGGGATCCAATGTCTGTCTGCCTGGGATGACATGCTTGACAAGCCACGCTGCTTCGCAAGGGATGGCTTGCACCTGTCACCCCTGGGCTTCCGGATATTGGCAAAGGCTCTTGCCACCCCCATAGTGCCTTTTTTAGGCAAGGCTCAAATGATAAACCTACCGCCTAGAAAACAAAAATGGAGAAAAACTAAGGGTAATACTGCTCAATGCCAGAAGTCTAAACCTCAAGATGCACGCCCTCAAAGCCCTCCTCAGTATGGAGAACATTGATGTCTGTGCTGTGACTGAAACCTGGTTCAAGGCTCCTGAGAGCACCCCAGCACTATCAGGTTATACCTCATATCATGCCCGCCCCAAAATCCGGACCGAACCACAAAAGGAGGGGGAGTATCCATATTCATAAAGGATACCCACACCTCCAGGTTAGTGGCAACGCACGAAGCATCAGAGACCATCCAGGTGCAATTAACCATAGGTAAAACTGCCCTACAGTTTGTAACATGCTACAGACCACCTTCTCAAACTCAGGAAACCCACACAGCCTTCCTGAAGACACTGGAGAGTATGAATGTCTCTCCAAACACCATCATATTGGGTGACTTCAACTACCCAAACATAGACTGGGAGCATTACTCAAGCCCCAACACCCTAGCCCAAAGGTTCCTTGAGTTCATAAACTCAAATGCTATGGAACAACTAGTCACCATTCCCACAAGAGGAGAAAATATACTAGACCTGATCATCACAAACATGGGGACAAAATGCTCCACACCGGAAGTATATCCTTCATTGGTGAGATCAGACCATAAATTAATCTCACTGGAGATCCACATCCCGCCCCCACCCCCAGCAAAAAAGACCACAGTGAAGAACTTCTCAAAAGCAAACTTCACACTTCTTAAGACTGGAGTGGTATCCTTCAAGGCCCCCGAGCCAGTGGAAACCACAACCCACGCTGCTAAAACCCTTACAAATGCCTTCTACGAACACCTCCAGGAATGTATGGATCAAGCAATCCCTAATAAAATCAAGACCCTTTCCACCAAAGGCAGGCGCCCGGTCTGGTGGAATCCAGCCATAAACAAACTCTACAACAAGAGGAGAAAGCTACTACATGACATAGCAAAATCCCTAAAAGGGAAGGCATCTCTGATCAATACTAGCAAAAAACTACGATCACTCATAAAATCATCCAAGGCCAACTTTGAGAGAAAAATCACTAATGACACAAAAGACAATCATAAAGCCTTCTTTTGCTATGTTAGAAACCTGGGTGGAAACTCCCAGATATGCTCAAAATTAGCCCAAAATGATAAAAAAATCACTGAACCCACAGACATTGCCAACATACTGGCAGACAGGTTCAGTGCAAATTTCTCCCCTCCCTTCCCCCCAAAAGGAGAAATATCTATCCCACCAGAGTCTAGCCTCCCAAACATCTCAGATGCCCAGGTGAGAGCTGCTCTCTCTAAAGCAAAAAACACAGAATCAATGGGACCGGAAGGTGTCCCTGGCTGTGTGCTACACAAACTCAATGAGGAACTAAACCCACACATAAGGCTGCTGTTTAATCTTAGCCTTACTACAGGATACGTACCCAAAGAATGGCGTACGGCAACTGTGGTCCCACTCCACAAAGGCGGTGCTTCTACGGGCCCTGGAAATTACCGCCCCATAAGCTTGACGAGCCTTGTCTGCAAAGCTATGGAGAGGATCATAATGGAACTCATAAATAAAGACATTGGGGACCTACAGACACTGGATCCTACCCAATTTGGCTTTGTCAAGGGCAGATCCTGCCTCTTGAACTTGGTCGACTTTTTCGAAAAGTCACTAAGGCCATTGATGAGGGTAAGGCAGTTCACACAGCCTACCTTGACCTAGCAAAAGCGTTCTACACAATACCCCACTCGGGCATCATAGAAAAGCTCACCAGCTTAAATGTAAACCCATATGTCACAAGATGGGTTGCAAACTGGCTCAAGGACAGAACACACAGGGTTAGAGTTGCTGGTGCCATGTCAGACTCTAAGCCGGTCACGAGCGGTGTCCCACAGGGCTCAGTCCTGGGCCCCCTCTTGTTCGGCATTTATTTTTCTGAAGTGCAGGCAAACATAGGGGGATTGTGGCTGACAAAATTTGCAGATGACTGCAAACTGGGCACCATAATTGACACTCCATCAGACACAGACATCCTCCAGAGAGGTCTCATAGAAATGGATAACTGGTGCCAGAGCCATGGCCTTAAGCTAAATGCCAAAAATGTATAGTCATACCCTTTGGGAAAAACAAGGTAACCCCTAATTACCACATAGGTGGTAATCCATTAAACACGGAAGAAGTTATCAGGGACCTGGGGACCCAAGTTGACAGTAACCTCTCTTTGACACTCACATTGCCAAAGTGGTTAGGAAGACCTTCTACATTGCCCACCTGATCATGAAGGGATTCACATCCAGATCAGGAGAGGTCATTGTACCCCTGTACTCTTCACTTACCAGACCAATGATTGAGTACAACACCCCATTCGAATGTACCTTACCCGACACCTGCAGCAGTTGGAAAGACCCCAAAAGTTCCTCACCAAAAGGATAAAGGGGCTCAAACATATGTCATACGATGCCCGACTGAAGAAACTCCAGCTCTATTCAGTCGCATACCGCCTGCTCAGAGGTGATCTGTGCCTGACATACAAGGCCATGTCCAACCCAGAATTAATGGACATGCTCCACCTCAAAAATCCAAATCCACCAGAGCCACGAGAGCAAGAGACTTAAACCTCAACACGGATATAAATAGGATGTGCTGGAGGGACAGATTCATCACCCAGAGACTCCCTACACTATGGAACAGAATCCCAGTCCATGTGAGGCAGAGCCCCTCACTGACTCTGTTCAAGAGAAATCTTGACGAGTGGATGGGAGATCGTAGGTTTACCCCGGGAATCATCTCTGTATCACTGCTGGACAGAGGCACAGCAAACTAATGGGTATAGTATTCTCATCCTAAGGGGTGGTGAAAGCCACACACACTCTGGCTAGGCTTATAAATGCCCTAGGGCAGATAGCCTAGTATGAACCTATGAACCTATAAACCTAAGATCATTTGCTAGAGAAGTACAGTAACAGACTATCAGTGTAGTTGTTACTGGGCTTCTTTTCTAGTATCCCCCACAATTTTTATCAAGACAATTATTTTAAATTTATCCTTGAAAATAAATCTCAACTTAAAACTTGAAAGGTGGTAAAACAGAGACCAAATTATTGTAGGTCTATTATTTATTTGCTGCATCAAACAGATATAAAATAGCGCAATGTAAGGAAATAATGTAGATCAAAAATTTGGAGCAGTCAGAAGATTTGCTTGAGTACTCTGAAGTTACTTATGTAATTATTAATAAATGTAGCTTCATCCCTTTGGTACACTATTTGAATTTACATGCACAAAGGACAGGCTCCTTCTGGATTTCAGGTTTACTACGGATCTCTTTCTTCATCTAGGTTTCAACATAAACTTGAATAAAATATTCCTTCAGCATTGTAGGAAACAAGTCTACCTGGGTGCTACATAGAGACTCCCTCTATTACAGAATTTCTCCCTCAGGACAAAATGCAGCTTCACATTTCCTTCTTCCAGTCTCTTCTTCCTGTAAAATTGATCTCTGCAAGTGAGCTACCAAGAGCCTTGGGGTATATGACTGTAACCATACACATGCTTTATTTTGCCAGACTACAGTTGCAGAAGATTCAGTGGTACCTCAAGTCAGTCTGGGCACATCATTGCTTCCCATTGAGCTTTACAATTCCTGTCTTGCCTTTCATAAAAAAATAAATAAATAATTGGCATATTAATCAGATATCACTCAGTACTGGAGTGCTCTTTCTGGTTCCCTATCCCAACCAGGAAGGCTCCAGAGATGATTCATACCTGGCTTGGGAGGGCATGTTGCAAAAAAATCAGATGCAAGGTGCATGCTCAAGTCAGGACAGGAATAATCACGTTAATATCAAGGAAAAGAAGGCCCTGATCCTACCTCTGCAAAATCTATGAGCCCTTCGAGTCCTAACAGACAATACCTTGGTAATGTGTTATATCAACAAACAAGGAGGGACAAAATCTTATCATCTCTGCAGACTGGAAATGTCAGCCTGGGAAATAGGTGTGAAACATAATCTCTTCCTTCAGGCAGTTTACATCCCCTCAGAGATGATCATAGTGGCAGACTATCTGAGCAGATTAAGGGTAGACCATCATGAGTGCATGCTGAATTGTGATGTCTTCTTGCAGACTGTCCTTAAGTGGGATACTCCCCAGATAGACTTGTTTACCTACTCTGAACTGGCAGCTCTGACTGTTCTTTTCTAGAAGTCCATACCCAGAGATTGGAAAATGAATATGTTACCAATCCATTGGAAATGGAAATTCCATTATGCCTTCACTCCTTTCCTCTGATTCATAAGGTTATTCTCAAAATCAGGAAGGACAAGCCAAAGATGCTATTGGTGAGCCCTTTCTACTCAGACAGTACTGGTTATCCCTTCTTTTTTCATCTGTCCAGGAGGAAGTTACCCCTCAGGATGGACTTATGCAACAGAAGGGGTATCTCAGTCATCCAAGCTTGCAAACCCTAAACCTAACAGTTTGGATTATAGGATTTTAATTCTATTTGGGTACCTTTTTCAGAGGATATGTTATAGGTATTATAAGAGGCTAGAAAACCTATAAGTTCTTATATTTCTAAGTTTAAGAGGTCTTCTTTTTGGTGCCAAAAGGAACATCAGGACCCTTTTCCCTATTATTCTTTCTCATCTGCCCAAGCTGCTCAATGCTGGATTGAAATATTTTAATGTTAAAGCAAATTTGTCAGCTATTTCTGCCAGTCTCCCTATAGATCTACTGCTCTTTGTATGAGATGAGGTCAAACAATTTCTTAAACGTTCTCGTCACATCAGATAGCCATAAAAATCTATTGTTCCACCTTGTGATCTAATGTGTGTCTTGAAAAAGTTATATCTTTCTCCCTTTGGACCTGTTTCTTTCACCTTTGTAAAGTTATATACTTGTAAGACAGTCTTGCTTGTGGCACTAACTTCAGCTAAAAAGTTTCAGAGCAACAGGCTCTTATGGTTTCCTCTCCTTTTCTGATCTTTCACAAGGACGAGATATCCTGGAGGAATAATCCTACTTTTATGCCAAACGTTGTCAAATATCTATCTTTGAACTGGCCTTTTAACTTGACTACCTTCTTTCGTAACCCTAGGAATAAGGGAGAAAGAATTATATAGTAGCTTGATGTGCATAGGCAGCTTGGATTCTGCTTGGCAGGATAACGACTGTAAGAAAATCATCAGCTTTTTATCTCCTATTTGGGTAAAAGGCTGGGTTGTCCTGACTCAGAACAGACTACCTCTAAATGGATTTCCTTGGCCATATCTTTTTTCTTATTACTTTCATGAGAAATCCCATTTAGATGCATCTTTACTCAGTCTGGCCAGTGCTGTCTCTATATTCCTTTTATCTAATATGCACCTAAAAGGTTGCTGCTTGCCAGGTCAAATCTCATTCTACCAGAGCTGTTTCTTCTTCTGGTGCCATCTTCTAAGGCTGCCACTTGGTTTTCCATACATCCCTTTAGAAAACACTAAAAAAAATTATGTCTTCTCTAGAGCCAGCACTGGTATTACTAGATCAGTCCAACAAAGAATTCCTGATTCTAGTCCCATACCCAAGGCCTCCTCTCAGGTATTGTAAAAGCTTTGAAAATCTTCCCATATGTGACTGCAGTGATACAGTGATCAAATGAAGGACATAGTACACTTGTGTAAGAACTTAACATAACAGTATATGTCCACATAGATCAGTATTATAGTATTTGCACCCTCGTTTCCCCCCCATTCTCATTAATATTCGTGTCTCTCTCAACCAAGGTAGACCTGCTTCATATATCTCCCTGTCTTTGTTGACATGTTTCTGCCCCCACTTTCTCTTTTTGCCTCATTTCTCATTGTCTGGGGCAAGAAAGTCCCAAAGAACTTTATGCCCACGTCTCTTATGTATCAACATGCTTCTAGCTGCCTGGGCATTAGGCAGAGGAAAGCACCCAAGCTTCAGTATACTGGATGGCAGTATATTCCTACATGTGAGCAATACTGCATCAATGATCTATTCAGATATCTACTGATGTAAGTTCTGGCACAGCTATGCATTATTTCATACAGCCTGCCTGTCTGCAACATTTAAAAAGGACAGTCACCTTCTGAATATCTTCCTGATGGCAGACTGAGAAGAAATGAAAGAAAACAGCCACAGTAATGGATTCCAGTTCATTGTTCTCACACATGGAGCACTTGTAAACGCTTACTGCTTTTGATCACAGAGTGTCCATCAAACATACAACCAGTTCTGGTGATCACCTTCAATGTGGGGTCACTATGGACTGTCAAGTAATAGAAATAAGCCAGCAACTGGTGGACAGTTCGTAATGGTAGTTTATTTATAAGCTACCAGAAATGCATATAAGCTCATAAACATACCGGTTTCGGCCCAAATACAATATGGCCTTCTTCAGTGTATAGACATTACTTGACAATTCCTTTTGCCGTGCAACTCCTTACGCGCAGGGGACATCATTGAAGTCACTATGGACTGGCCACGGTAATGACAGTAGTACTATGCTCCAGCTTGTTGATCATGCTAATAAACTTAAAAAAGACATGAGTGGAATGACTTGAGGTGCTTTTCACTGGACTATGTGAAGAGAGACATGATGAAGCTCTGAGACTATTGTCCAAGGCAGGTCTGAACCTAGCATTAAGCAGCATTGTACCTTCTTCAAGGATGATGGGCACATATGAGTAAAAAATAATTGACTTCAGTAATTGGCTTTGTATTTGGTGTCATTCTACGGATGTTTAATATTTTTCAGCATGGGGTGATATGATCGATAGGCCCTGCTGCTTGCCAGGGATATCCTGCATCTTTACCTCTAGGGTTTTGATTATTGGCAAACACATTGGCCACTCCATAGTGCCTTTTTTAGGCAATGCCAACCTGATAAACCTACCAAAATAGCAAAACAATCAAAGGAAAATATGAATGTGTTACTGATCAATGCTAGCAGCCTACACAAGAAACATCACTCCTACAAGCCCTTCTCACCCTGGAGGACATTGATGTCTGTGTAGTGACTGAGAAATGGTCTAAAATAGTGGACAGTGCTCCAGCTGTTCAGGGCTATAACTCTTTCCACATGTTTAGACCAGCTACTGTGCAGAAGTGGGAGAAAGGTGGATGTGTCTCTATTTACATCCAGAAGTGTCTCACACCAAAGGTGTTAAAGCAGCATGATGCATTAGAATTTCTTCACATCCAAATAATCATCAGAAAGGTCCCATATCATACATTAGCTTGCTATAAAACCCCATCTCTGAAACAAGAAAGCCACAGAGCTTATCTACAAGTGCTAGAATCACTCAGTATTAAACTCATTACAGTTTTCCTAGGTGAACTAAACTATCCAGCTATAGACTGGGAAACATACCCCACCAGTCGTGCACAAGCACAGACAATCCTTGCCTTTGTCAATATAAATTCCCTGGAACAATTAGTCAGAGTACCCACTATAGGGAATAATATCTTAGATACTAATATGGGAGCATCTTGTACCATCCCTTGCATTTCTTCGTCGCTTGTTAGGTCTGACTATAAAGCAATCTCATTGAAATTAAAATTGAATTCAGACATCCTTTCCGCCCAAGGTATCTTTAGAAATTTCTTTAAGACAAAGTACCAACTCCTAAGTGATACACTGTTAAGCTTCAAATCCCCACCAAACCCAGTTAATTCCTCTGAATATGCAAAAACATACACCACCACACTACATCAGCATGTAAGCAGTTCCATAGATGCAGCTTTACCCCAATGAAAAAAGTGCATGGCAAACTCAGAAGCAAACCCACATGGAGGAACCATAATATCAACATGCTTTATAATAAAATTAAAAGAATTTTGAACAAAACTAATGAGTAATTTCCAAAATGTTAGTGCCCTTGTCACTTAAATAAACAAACAACTCAGAAGCTAAATAAACTCCATCAAAGTCAAGTTTGAGGCTAATAGCTACCCAAGCCAAAGACAATTGCAAGGTATTTTTCAGTTGTTTTCTTAATCTCAAAATCACAATGCAGCAATGCACTGAGCTAATTGTGAATGATATTACCTACACTGAGGCTGAAGATACAGACAACATACTGGACGATAAATTTAGCTCTAACTTCACCCCTCTCTCCACTCCGTCTGTCCCTCAAAATATACCTGAAACTGGCTATCCCCCAACTATCAAACAAGACCAAGTTCTAAAAGTGCTATCAAAAGCTAAAAATACTGTATTGATGGGTCCTTACCATATCCCTGGATGTATTTCAAACAGCAAGAAGCATGATTTAGTCACACCCCTAACAACACTGCTCAGTTCACTTGGTGCCCTGTCACCAAATAAATGGAGAACAGCTACAGTCATTCCCATGCATAAGGGAGAATCTTACAGAGACCCAGGCAATTACAGATCCATAAGTCTGACAAACCTCATATGCAAAGCCATGGAAAGACTTATCATAGAACTATTTAATCAGGACATAGAGAATCTCCAAACACTGGACCCATCTCAGTTTGGATTCATTGAAAGCTGGTCATGTGTACTTAATGTGATAGATTTTTTTTTTAAGAAGGTCACCAAAGCAATGGATGAAGGCAAAATGGCACACACTGCATACCTCAACCTGTCCAAAGCTTTTGACATAATTCCCCACTCAGGCAAAGTAGAAAAGCTAAATAAACTTTGAATAAATCCCTATGTCACCCACTGGATTGCCAACTGTGTCACAGTTAGGAAGCAGGGAATCAAAATAGTACACAAACCATGAAAAGAACAGCACCAACTAAAATGAAAAACACAACCACTGTGGTTAAAGGAACACGGAATTTATTACTGTCACAGATTTAGCGCTTTCGTCCACTCAATGTCTGGACTCTTCATAATAAAAACACAGCACATGCCCAAACACTAAATAGAGCTCAAAAGACACACCCCATATTCCCATCTAATGATTAAAGCAATATGCGTTCAACTAAAACAATTATGCAACTCACAAGATAATAAAAACAATGGTTAATACTGACAAACAATGCATCAAAATAAAAAACATGAACACTAATTAATAATGACATGTCAACTATAATGCTAGCATATATTTCAACTTTAAATAACTTGAGATAGAAATGACATAATTTAGTCCTGAATGTTGCCCAGCATTAACTCTAAGTTACCACTTTAACTCAAGGAATTCTAAAATAGTGTCATTGGGACCCCCCCCCCCAGGGTCCTGGGTCAAACCTTCTATGACAATGAATTTGAAGGAATGTGTAGGATACATTTTGATATGTCTGAAAAGGGCATTTCATTCGTCCTTCTTCTTGATGTCATAACCATGTTGATAAGCATGATATCTGAAGTGCCTGATGGCCTTACCTGTATAAAAACAGGTACAGTCATTACAGACTGCGGCATATACCATCCACTTACTGTCACAATTGAATTTCTTTTGTAACTTAATCATTCCATATCCATGTATGAAAACTTCTGCACCCTTCAACATCACTTTACATTGGGTACAGTGTACACATTTACTCATTTTTCCATTGTTGGAACTCCCCAAACTCCTTTCAGTCATAATTTTAAACAAGCTTCTTTCTTGTATACTATATTTGGCCTTTCACCTAATTTACTGGCAACCTCTGGGTCATGTTTGAAAAAAGACCAAAATCTTTCAATGACAAATTTAATTTTCCTGAAATGTCCATTGTACGACAAAACCAAAGCTTTGTTGTAATCAACATTACCTTTGTCATGTACCTGACTAACTGTAGGTGTACTAGTGAAACCCAAAAGGGGCTTGTAAAACCCACTCTGTCTCTTTCTCTTAGCTTCATCAAATATTTAATTTACGAAATCTTGGGGGTGGCGTAAGCCACAAAACTATGGGCTAGGCTTGTAAATGCCCTCGGGCAGATAGCCTAGTATGAACCTATGAACCTATGAACCTATGAACCTCTTCTGTGGAACATGTCAAATAACTTAGTGCATTCAACCAAAAACTGGACATCTTCACTCACCATCCTGGCAAGTCTCACACATTGACCCTTAACAATGGATTTTTTCTGATGAGTGGGATGCCTGTTCTGGAAATGCAAATAAGAGTTGGAATGAGAGGGTTTCCTATACAAGTTGGACTCAAATTTCTTGTCAACCCTATTCTTAGTCAAGGTTACATCTAAGAAGATGACTTGCTCTAGATCCACAGTCATGGTGAACTCCAAGAAATCATTGGAGGAGTTGAGAAATTGGAGAAATATATCCAACCTGTCAACTGAATTCACCCAAAAAATTATGATGTCATCTATAAAGCGTCTATACAGACACCAACAATCCTTGAATTCTGATGTGAATAACACACTGGTTTCCCAAAAAGCCATGACTACAGTGGCAAAAGTTGGTGCGCATGCAGCGCCCATGGCAACACCATTGATCTGTCTAAATAGCTGCCCTTCAAAACTGATGAAATTGTTCTTGGGGGCAATTTCCATGAGTGAACTCAAAGTGACACTTTTGTCATTCCCTATCTCAGTGTGTAAAGCCAAATATTCATAAAACCAATCTATCCCTCTTTCATGTGGGATAGTGGTGTACAAGTTTTTAACATCAATGCACACAAAAACTAAGTCATTGTTCTACAATCCATCTGTCACCCCATTCAAAAAGTCCCAGGAATCCTTCAATAATGAAGAATAATCAATAAAGATGTTCTTTAATGCTTGGTCGATGTACCTGGCTATAAAAAATGTATTTGATCCCTTAGCATCAATAATGGGTCTCAAGGGAGGTTCAACCAAAGATTTATGTAAAAAAAAGTGGGAGTCCTAGGATATTGCACTTTCATATACTCTAAGTCACTAAGGGTGATCCGGCCATTGAGAAATAAATCTTCTAGGGCCAAATTAACCCTGTGAATGGTCACATTCATTTCATTTAAAGAAATTTCCTCATAGTCGGCTGACAACAGTAATGAAAGGATTTTGTTGATATAATCATCCTTACTTGTGGCTACAAGGCCACCTCCCTTGTCCGGTTTCATTATTCGCAGGGAGGTGTCTGACCTAATATCCTTGTATAATGTGGCTTCATCACTGGAAAAATTAAAGTGAATAGGAATGGGACATCTCACTATCTCCCTGATTTCTTCTTCACATAAAGTTTCAAAAATAGCAACTATGGGATGCAAAGGAGGATTGTGCGTGCTGGGTCTCCTGTTATTCTGATGCAGTACACTGTCTACACCTGAGTTACCAAACAGAAGACCAAAATTCACTTTCCTGGAAAACAATTTAAGTTGTAATAAAATCTGATCTGTTCTGGCCCTTTGAATGGGAACAAAAGTTAGGCCTTTATGAAATAACCCGGCCCAGCTACAAGAAATCTCACTGTGACTGTAGTTATATATGTGAAAATCATCTAATGTGTTAGATGCAACTGAATATGCTGGTTGAGAATTCAATGCCAATTGTTCTGTCTCCTCGAGTCCATGTATCCCCCCCCTTTTCTTCCCACTCCAACTTGTTTGCAGTGGTTGGAGCTGTGGTTGTGGTGACCCTGTTGTCTGTAACCATTGTTGTTGTTGTTGTTGTTATCCCCCCCCTCTGGTTCCTTAATTTAGTGCATTCAACCAAAAACTTGACATCTTCACTCACCATCCTGGCAAGTCTCACACATTGCTCCTTAACAATGGACGACATCCAGGACTAAATGATGTCATTTCTATCTCAAGTTATTTAGAGTTGAAATCTATGCTAGCATTATAGTTGACATGTCATTATTAATTAGTGTTTATGTTTTTTTATTTTGATGCATTGTTTTTCAGTATTAACCATCATTGTTTTTACTATCTTGTGATTTGTATAATTGTTTTAGTTGAATGCATATTGCTTTAGTCATTAATTGGGAATATGTGGTGTGTCTTTTGAGCTCTTTTTAGTTTTTGGGCATGTGCTGTGTTTTTATTCTGAAGAAGTCCAGACATTGAGCAGAGCTAAATTTGTGACAGTAATAAATGCAGTGTTCCTTTACCCACAGTGGTTGTGTTTTTCATTTTAGGAAATCAAAATAGGGGAAGTTACCTCCACAAAGAGACCATTCATCAGTGGAGTCCCCCAGGGTTTGTGCTGGGACCTCTGCCATTTGACATATATGTTTCTGAAGTAAAATAAATACCACAGGATGCTGGCTGACTAAGTTTTCAAATTACTGCAAGCCAGGGGCAGTCACTGAATCCCCGAATAACTTACGCATCTTGAGGGAAGGTATGTCCCAAATTGATCACTGGTACCAAATTCATGGACTGAAACTAAATGCCAAAAAATACATTATCGTATCCTTTGGGAAGTAATCTACCACAGGGAAATACCACATTGATAATACACCCCTAAGAGTATATACAGTTTTTTCAGGAGTTGGGAACTTATGTGGATGGTGATCTAACTTTTGACCAATATGTGTTCATTGTTTAAGAAAGTCTTACATTGTACAGCTTATAAACAAAGGGATTGTGTCTAGATTTAGCGATGCCTTTTTTCAGCCCTCATTAGGTCAGTCATTGAATATAATGCTCTCTTTGGCATTTATCTCTCCAGACACAGGGAAAACTGGAACACTCACAGTGATACATTGCTAAAAGGATACAATGCCTAAACAACATGTGCTTCCCTTTGACATGTATCTCTCCAGACACAGGGAACACCTGGAATACTCACAGAGATACCTTACTAAAAGGATACAAGGCCTAAACAACATGTGCTACATGGACTGACTCAAAGCCCTGTCACTATATTTGGTATCCTAAAGAATGGTAAGAGGTCACCTGTGTCTGGCTTGCAAGGCATCCACTGATCCAGTATTGATGGGTGTACAACAAATCAGCAAGTCAAACGGCATCAGAAGTACTTGGTCTAGGATGTAAACCTCTTCTGCAACATCAACAGAATGGTTTGGAGGGAAATGTATATTTTGCAGTGGGTACCAATGGGGTACCGATGCTCTGTAATAGACTCACCATCCACATAAAACAACGTTCATCCCTGTCTATATTCAAGCACAACTTGGATCTATGAATGGAAAACAGAAAATTTAACCCAGGACTGTACTGTGTACTAGTAATGGACAAAGGCAGCTCCTAAATGCTTTATCCCATGCATGAGTCCCTCCAAATTATCTATGGTATGATCCTAGTCTACTGCTAGGTCCTAGTCTACCTAGATCCTACTCTTCAGCGTTATCTCATGTACATTTTGTATACATTGTATCTAGTTTGCTCTCCCTGTTCTCATCTCCCTATCATTTGTACTTGTTCTGCCATAACTACCCAAACAAGACACACTTTCTATACAACTACTGAAATTCTTTCCTCTCAATATATGAATTATATGCGAAGTTACCAATGTACCAGTTCATGTCTCTGATTTTATAATGTATCTGCACCTTCAATATTAACTGTAACTTTCTTCTCTTATGTATCTGCATCTTGAAGGGTACTTTAACCTGAATATTTAATGTTTACTATATAATATGGAGCTTTACCAATGTACCAGTGCATGTCTTAATCTTGAATGGTAACTTTAATCTAAAAATTTAATGTCTAGTATGCAATGTGAAGCCTTACCAATTTACCAGTTCATGTCTCTGATTTTTTAATGTATCTACACCATTTATGTTAACTGTATTTTGCTTATCTTATGTATCTGCATCCTGAATTGTAACTTTAATCTGAAAATCTAAAGTTTAGTATGTAATGTTGGAGCTTTTCTCCCCGGGCCTCCACTGAAAACGGGCTCCTGAGCCCAGTGGACCCCCCCCCCCAGTCATCAAACTGAAATAAATAAATAAAATAAATAAATAGTCATTTTCATTAGGGGTAATATAAAATTATTGACAATGGGATGGG
This sequence comes from Protopterus annectens, assembly GCF_019279795.1. Classification (NCBI taxonomy): domain Eukaryota; kingdom Metazoa; phylum Chordata; order Ceratodontiformes; family Protopteridae; genus Protopterus; species Protopterus annectens. Next base: position 975,754,018 of record NC_056726.1, on the reverse strand, counting down.
TAAGACCAATCTCTAACCAAGCACAAAAAGGGAAATTGGCTAGTCTTAAAATGGCCTGCAAGGGCAGCTAGCCTAGTACTTACCTATGACCTTATGAATGTCACTATGGCTACTGCATACTGTTACCAGTGTTCTCAGATATTATCTTGTTCCTACTAGGAAATAATAACAAGGTTGCATAGGAAAGACAGTCACTGTAGCCTAACCACAGCTTTCCCTTTATTGTACAGGTCCCCATTGCTAGAATCTAAACCTGATCTTAAGGTTTCAACTCACCCTCTGAACAAGTAGCTTGCCAACCTGGCAGAGTAACTTCCTTGCTTTTGTCCCTGAGATAGGAATCATGGACTACAATGTCCCATAATTCCTAGCTCCAATATAAAAGCAAGGAAGTTATCCTACTAGCTCAGCAGGTCACAATGAAACCACTGGTAAGCTGGTTTCTGACCCGTAGACCACAGGTTGGACAAGCATAACTGAGTCTCTACAGTCCCTTTAGTAAAAGAGGTAGACAGGATTTTTACAGGACAGAATGTGAAATATTTGGATATACAACCATTTTCTTCACAAGTTTATATGATTTGATTGTATGCGTCTGAGCTGTTTTACTACATTGTTAAGATGACTGGTTAATTTTCAGACTGCAAACATTGCCAGAATGCTGATTTCCACCCAAACAAATAGCAACCACAGCTCTCTGTGTATTAAGAAGAGCACAGTTAATATCACACATGTGCAGGCATGAAAAATTGCATCACCCTTATTTACATGCTGACTCCATAGGTCACACAACCACAATGTAAAGAGAAGCATCTGGAAAGTATGGAAACATGGTGTCACTAGTGTTATAGCTATACCATTGAAAGAGTTGTCAACACCATCAGATAATCAATAAAATATATGATTTGTAAACAAATGAATTAGTGTTTCAGGGCAATAATAAGTAAAGTGAAGATTATGTTTTCCTATGAGACTTATCTCTTTGGAAGATTCTAACTCTTACCAGTAGGTAAATAAAGCTTAATGACCCATAACAAACTTTTAGAAGCACCCAGTCCTCAAATGGAAACATAATATTAACAGAAGGTCTAATTATATTAGAAATAAACATCTTTGCAATGCCTGTAGTCTGCGCAGTAAATTTCATGAATTAAATACTGCTTTGAAATTAGAAGACTTTTCTATTGTGGGAATAATTGACGCTTGGTATTCAAATTATGTTATTTCAATTAGTTTTATGAACTTTGAGTTCTTAAAGGGCAACTGACATGGAGATGATGTACTAATACTGCTACATCATTGATTAAGCGTGGAACATATCTTTGTCAGGTACTCAAAAATATTTATTGTTGATATAAGAGGATTTAAGAACTGCAGTTCATTAAGAATTATTTTAATGCACATAAAATCACAAATGAAACTGGAAATACATCAGGCATACTTAAGGAATATTGAACCACAAGCAAATTATACTATATAATGACTTAAACTATGCTAAAGTTAATAGAGTAACTTTAGTTTATGCACTATCATTGAGCAAGACTTTTTAGACAAGCTGTACTTCCAAGGTTTTTCTCAGCTTGTCAATGAGCACCCCATATATAAAAATATCCTAGACAGTATTATCACTATTTGTTAAAACATCAACAAGAATATTAACTAAAAACTCCCATTAGGAAACTCTGATCACTAGTCATTAACATGTATAAATCAAAAAACAATAGGCTGCCATTCTGTTGGTTCATGTGAGTAACTGTACAAAAATGAGCATTTGGATTTTATCAAAAATACCCCATTTAAGGAATAAGTTTAATCTACATAAAATCACTAAACACTTTAAACATATGTTTACAAGAAAAAAATATCTTTGAAACATGGTTAGCTGGTGATATACACAACAAAAAATCTTACTCTAAATATATTAATCATCAAAGACAAATCAAACACACTATTAAACTGATTATGATCGATGATAAGGTAACAGAGGATCCCAGATTTTTGAAAGTGAATTCAATTAATATTTTCTAGTAATATGAATTTAACACTGGCTTCAAATTACAAAGAAAACATCTATTATACCAGACAACATACCAGCTAGCCTAATTTCTAATATCAAAAACACCTAACACCCAATTCTAGTAACAGTCATTAATTGCTTACTAATCAAAACCACTGTTTCTGATTCTTGGAAAAAACCCTGAAAAACAATAATTATGCCAATTTTTATTTTAAGGAAATAGGCTTAAGCCTCACAAATTATAGACAGATCAGCTTGGCATTGCTTTTAGGTAAAATGTTTGAAAGATGTTTTACAGATTTATTAAGTGACTCTCACAACAGAGAAAACTATATGAATTTGAATCAACATGGTTTTCAACTAGGTAGCTATATATGATCAAATTAATTTGGCTCTAGATTTAAGATTAACTGTAGGTGTCATCTACTTAGATCTTGCCAAAACTTTTGACGCTTTGCCATAATCTTTGATTATTAATGCACTGAAATTGTACAAACTTAACACATACTTGGTTAACTGGGTCAATAACAGGTTTTTCTTGGTCAACAAGTATGTGGATGACAATAAGGTTGGTTTTGTAGCAGTGTCAAAAGATGACACTACATTAATGAACACATAATTATATGATATTTCAGTATGGGCTAACAATACTGGTCTATATTAATGTCAGGTCATGCATTTTGGTAAGCAATAAAATAAAATATAGTAGACCAGATGGCTTAGTGGTTAAGGTCTTTGCCTCCCATGCACAAGGTACAAGATTCGATCCTGACCTCCAACCAATGCCTGTTTGGAGTTTGCTTGTTTTCCCTGTGTCTCTGTGGGGTTTCTCCCATGTCCAAAAAACATGCTGAGTGTTTCCATCTCATACTCAGCAATGAATGGAGCTGTGGGCAGCAGCACAGACTCTACATGGTGCCCTATAGGGGGAAGAGTTGTACAGACCAACTGCTTTGGGCATCTATTGTGGTGCTCAGTATACTCAAGATAGGAGAACATGGATCACAGACTGCACGCCATGGTAGGGCTAGCCACTCGATGGTGTAAAATATGGCTCTAGGTGATTCAGTCATGTTGACTAATATTGCTAAAATGGGAATGGGTAGTTACCGGTGATAAGTGGGTCGAGGACCCGGCCTACTCTCACCCCCACCAGGGACCCTTGCTAACAGTGGGAGGGGTATATGTGCCCCTATTGGCCAGTGTGCGCTCACCATAAAGCCCAGTAGCCCTGGGCCAATTTGCTACTGGCTGGTCAGTGCCTAGTTGCCCAGCCTGGGTTACCTGGGATAGCTCTGTTGAGTGAAAGCTGGACGTAAAACCAACCAACCTGCCAAACATGAACTGAGAATTGCTATGCTTAATGTAGGTTCACTGACAGGACGCAGCTTGGAAGTGGATGACATGATGATTCGTAGGAGGCTGGACATCCTATTTATCCAAGAGATGAAATGGAAGGGCAGTGCAGCAAAGTCACTTGGCTTGGGATCCAGACTCTACTACTCAGGTGGGGGACAGGCTAGAAATGGTGTAGAAATTGTGATGAGAGAGAGGCTTCAGAAGGCAGTGAGGGATATCATCAGAATTAATGACAGACTCATGGCAATCAGACTCCAGTGTAATGATAGGGCAGTATTCATAATATCAGCATATGCCCCACAGCAGGGTTGTGATAGTGAGGAAAATAATGCATTCCGACAGCAGTTGCAGTACCTACTAGATAAAGCAGGACAACATGAATTGGTGTTGATAAGGGATGACTTGAATGCACATATCAGGGCAGACTAAACAGGATATGAGGACTGCCTGGGTCCACATGGGTGGGGTAACAGGAATAAAGAAGGAGAAGCCATTCTAGAATTCTCTCTTGCAAATGGCTTGATAGTAGCCAACACATGGTTCAGAAAGAGAGACAGTCGCAAGATCACATACAAGAGTAGCCAACATGCAACTCAGCTAGACTTCCTCCTAGTAAGGACAAGGGACTTGGGTAGAATCCATGATTGCAAAGTCATCCCCAGTAAAACAGTCAGCCCACAGCATAAACCATTAGTTGCCACAATCAGCTGCAAGCAGGTGTCAGAGAAGGCTCTAAGGTAAACAGAGATCAGACTGAAGACCTGGAAGTTGACTGGAGAGAAAATAAAGCAGTTCAAGGAATTACTCAGGGCTCTAGCACCCCAAGAAGAGGAGGAAATAGGTGGAGTTGAAGAAGAGTGGCAGCGCCTAGAATCAGCACGTGTTAGGACTACAGAAAAGATATGTGGCCGTGCCAGGTATGGAAATAAGGTACATAAGGAAAGCTGGTGGTGAGATGCAGAAGTCATCAAAAGAAAGGAGTGCAGAAAGAAATGGGAGATAGAAAAGACTGACCAGGCTAGGAAGGACTACTGGTTGGCTAACAGAGAAGCTAAGAAAGAAGTTGCAATAGCAAAGACTAGGGCATCGGAGGCACTCTACCAACTTCTGGAAAGTGACTCAGTAAGGGGCACAAAGAAACTATATCAGGATGCAAGGCAAAGACAGAAAGATAAAGAAGATAGTTAGACACCCTTCATAAGAGATGCCAGCAACAACCTGCTTACAAGTCCACAGGATATCAAAGGCAGATAGAAGGAGTATTTCCAGCAGCTTCTGAATGAAGAAAACCCCACAGAAGTTGTACTGTCCCAGAAACAGCCTACAATTAAAGAAGAAGAGGAACCCACCTTAGAAGAAGTAAGAACAGCACTAAGGAAGATGAAGTCAGGGAAAGCAGCAGGCTCAGATGAGGTGACAGCAGATATGATAAAGATACTAGGTGAGATAGGGGAGAAATGGCTCCTGAGGGTACTAATAGCAATGTGGAGAGAAAGGTGTATCCCAGATGACTGGAGAATAAGCATACTTGTGCCAGTGTACAAGAACAAAGGGGACATCCACAACTGTGGGCAGTACAAAGGGATCAAACTCCTACCACACTGCATGAAAGTTCTGGAGACAGTGATTGATAAACGGATATTCAGAGTAGTAGAATGTAAGATGGGAGATGAACAGTTCGGGTTCTGATCAGGATGCAGCACAATTAACCCAATGTTTGCATTGAGACAGATACTTGAGAAGAAGCTAGAAATGAGGAGAGAGTCCAAATGGGCATTCCTAGACTTGGAGAAAGCATATGACAAGGTCCCAAGAAAGCTAATCTGGGCAGTACTGCAGTGGTTTGAAGTCCCAGAAACATTGGTAGAATTAGTGCAGGCTATGTACAAGGACCCAGTGACTTAAGTATGAATAGTGTTCAGCCTCACAGAGGGGATCCTAGTGGGAGTGGGTGTACATCAGGGTTCAGCTCTGAGCCCACTGCTGTTCATACTGGTGATGGACTAAATTAGAAAACAGGTTGGAGGGGACAGATCAACAAAGCTGCTGTATTCAGATGATGTGGCAGTACAGGCAGACTCTGAGATACAACTTCAGAAAAATGGATAGGAGAATGGAATGCAAATCTGAAGGCACGTGGGATGAAACTAAGCACAGATAAGATGGCGGTAATGGCGGTAAATTTTTGGAGATCAGAAGAAGCTGAGGATAGAGATAGAAGGGAAGATGGTGGAACAGGTAAACAGCTTCAAGTATCTGGGAAGGATGGTTGAGGAGAAGGGTAGTTTGAATGAAGAGGTCAAAGCTAGAATCAGAGGGGCTGCAGTCAACTGGCATAGAGTATCAGGTGTAGTATATGACAGAAGAATGCCAACGAAGCTGAAAAGCAAGGTGTACAAGATGGCGGTGCAACCAGTACTACTGTATGGTGCAGAAACCTGGGCAGTAAAGCAGAACTGTTGAAGAAGCTAGAGGTGATGGAAATGAAGTGCCTGAGAAAGGTGGTAGGATGCACACTGTGGGACAGACAAAGAAAAGAGTACATAAGCCAAAGTAGCTCCAATTGCAGGAAAGATCAAAGAGAACAGATTACAGTGGTTTGGGCACATGTGTAGGAAAACAGAATACGATCTGGTGAGGAAGATTTGGTACAGACAGGAAGAAGGTAAGAGGAAGCAAGGACATCCAGCAAAGAGGTGAATGGATTGTGTGAAAGAAGATCTGTGACAATCAGGTATGAGTGTTGAAAAAGGCAAGAGTGTGGCATTGAAGTTGGTAACAGTTAACATGATACCCTGACCCCATGTAAAGAAAATGGGGAAAAAGGGGGCTGATGATGATGATGATCTGGATGGACAAACACTGATGGACGTGAATGAATGCAAAGATCTAGGGATAATGATAACCAAGCGTTTATCATTTGACATGCATGTTAAGAACATTAGAGATAAAGCAGCCAGACAAATGGGCTTAATGATAAAATGCATCTCTTTGAGAAGTTAAAAGAATATTATCACTATGCTCTATAAAAACTATAAAATAGAGTATAATAACCATTTATGTATATATATGTACATTAGTATGTTATTCTGAAACTAGAGTCAGACCAAAGAAGGTTCACCACACACATCCCTGCTTTAAAAGATGTAGACTATAGAGACAGATTCAACTATTTAAACATGTATTGTTTGCATTTAAGATAGTCCCAGGGCAAAATGATTTCTAAATATACTGCATTTAGGAATGAGATTCTTTTTCTTCTTTCTGCTTTTCCTGGTTATGGGTCACCACAGTAGATCACCTGTCTGCTCATGATTGGCAATGGAGTTTTACAGTGTCGAGTTGCCAGCCCGGTGCCCAACCTTCCACAGAAGGCATACACACACACGCACTCACACCTAGGGCCAGTTTAGAGTGTCCAATCCACCTACAGCATGTCTTTGGGATGTGGGAGGAAACTGGAACACCCAGAAGAAACTCAGGCAACCACAGGGAAGACATGCAGACTCTGCACAGAAGGCACCCCAACCGAGGATCGAACCGGAGAACCTCTTGCTGTGAGAGGCAGCAATGCTAACTGCTGCACCACCATGGCTGCCCGCATTTAGAAATGAGATTACCCAGGCATTATTAAATTAAGATCCATATTTCAATCATATTGCTCACAAGTTTAATAATATCAACTTTTGAGTTGCTTTGAAAAAATTCAGTTTTGAAGAGTAAATTCATCACCCAAGTTATTCTTAAAATCTATAATGAAGTACCATATACAACACACAAATCTGAAAGCTTACCAATATTTAAAAAACAATTTAGACAGTTAGATGGGTAGTGCAATTTTCCATACCAATTTAAAGGAGACAGCATACTTATAAGACCTTATGGCCTAGTACACCATATTTTTTATAACTTATGAACTTCTGAACATATTGGAAATAACCATCACTACCAACTCTTAAGCTTTGGAAAGCAGAACTAAAACTAAACTTCATCTTCATTAACAGTCTAAAGCATATTAACCAACTAGACAAAATGGCTAGCAGTGCTCTACCACTTTCGGGTTTAGTTTATGTTCAGTGTTTCTGTATAGTGAAAGCATTATTTGCTATTGCATATTTCCAGACTTCCACTCATCATATAAATATTGTGCCTACTGCTGAAGCTGTTTGCCCTTTGTCATAT
>NC_056726.1:975373960-975438960 GCF_019279795.1 Protopterus annectens | reverse complement strand
ACAATTTATGGTTTTATGTCATGTCTGGAAGATTGAAGCCACTAAATAATGACATAAATATGAGTTTCAGATTTCATATCCTTCAGAAAATACATGCAAGCAGTTTGCTTAAATCCATCCCATGTTATTTTGGACCTGTCTTTCCAATTTAATGTGATGTGGTATTTTATTAGCATAAATGTTGTAACTAGAATGTGCGTGTGATTATTCTTCATTCCTATTGGAGGCACGTGTAAGAGGGCAAATTTCCAGGATAAGGTTGATTTTTCATAGCCCATTTTCTCTAATTTGACTCTTAAGGCACACCAAAGTTTGTATGTACATTTACAACTCCAAAATATATGAATAATGTCAGCTTCTTTGGAGGGGCAGAATTGGCAAAAAGGTGGGATATGTATGTATGTATGTCTGCATATTGTATGTTATTGTTTTATTCTCTGTTATATCGTTTTCTTGTCTTCATTTGGTTTTGATATAACCCTAATAAAAAGGAATTGAAAAAAAAAAAAGAAAATACATGCAAGTACAAATCATGTTATTCTAGCAACTTTCTAAGTTAAAAAGAGCAATATTTAAAATCTATCCCTATTTTTGGGCCATAGTATCCCCATTATTTCAGACTTTGTCAAGATTTCTTGCACTAAGAGGTCAAGAGGTATACATAACTCACAACTATCCATATTTTTGCAGAAATTCCAGATTTATGCCTCATATTTTTGGCCAATTCCTTATAAAATTTATGGTTTTCCGGCAAATCATGAGGATTGAAATGACTAAATAATGCCAACCATTTGCGTTTCAGTCTTCATTTCCTTCAGAAAATGTATGCTATGACAAATGCTGTTATTCTAATAACTTTATGTGTATAAGAGCTATATTTAAAATCTGTCCTTTTTTGGGCCTTTGTTCCCCTATTATTTTAGGCTTTGTCCAGATTTCTTTTGCTTCAAAACAAAAATTGCAGTCCAAAAACAAATGAAAATTACTGATGTTTTCAACTAAATAAATAAATGTTTAATACATATTTACACACAACATATATTAGTTACCTGCCTGAAGCAGCTCCAAAAATAAACTAAAAAGCACAGCTTTCTAAACTCTTCTCTTGACGGGTTAAACACTCGTTGGTCAACCCCTGCCCAACAGACTCAGCCAGCAAAATACCTTGTGAAAGAGTATAAATCTGCTTAAGTTTCCTGCCTGAAGCAGCTCCAAAAATAAACGAAAAAGCACAGTTTTCTAAACTACTCTCCCAACGGGTTAAACTCTCTGATCATCCCATGCCCAACAGACTTACTCAGCAAAATACCTTGTGAAAGAGTATAAATCTGCTAAAGTTACCTGCCTGAAGCAGCTCCAAAAAAAAAAAAAAAAAAAACTGAAAAGCACAGCTTTCTAAACTCTTCTCCTGATGGGTTAAACACTCTATAGTTATCCCCTACCCAACAACCTCGCCCAGCAAAATACCTTGTGAAAGAGTATAAATCTGCTTGAGTTACCTGCCTGAAGCAGCTCCAAAAATAAACTAAAAAGCACAGCTTTCTAAACTGTAGGTGTTCCTTCTATTGCAATTATTCCACATTCTGAATCTGTTTTTAAAACTATCTACTTTTAAAAAAGTAAACTGTTCCTTGTTTGACGTGCTGCTGCAGGGCAGATGAGCATACACACAGGTTAGTTTTTCTGGATGTAGTAACTTACTTTGGACACCAGGCAACACGGTGCCAGCAGTCTACCACATTCCTTGCTGTTTTGGCTAATAGTACCAATAGCTTTTAGTTTGATGTTGTTTTGACTCTCAGTAGTTCCAGTATATGTAGGTTTAATGTTGCCAGCCACACTCTAGAGTGTTGTTTAACCCCTAGTACATATTCTGTTCCCTTTTTCTCCTGTTTTTAAACTTATATCTGCAACGTTTCCATCTCTGGCTTGCTTTCATTCCCTCTTCAGCTCTGATTTTCACAGTCGCTTCCTTTCTAATTGTTTCAGTGCTGTTTCACACTGCTGACTTGACCCTGTCAGTACTGGTTCCAACCAGCTAGGCCACTGTGATATCCATCTCCAGTCTCTATTCCTACCCCTCCCCCAGTTTCTTTCACTTTCTTTTCTTTCTAACCCCTCCCCCAGACTCTTTAACTTTGCCTTCCTTCCTGTGTTGCCATCTTTTAACTCTCTGAACCACTCTAATCCTTTCCCTATACCACTGCTAGAATATCCCTTATCCCTTGCATACTTTTGTCTGAACTTACCTTACACTCCACTGATTGTTTTTCACTTTTGACCTTGATTCTTCCTTTCCTTATCTCCACCCACTCCGTTCGCCCTAAAGGCTCACTCCGCTCCCCTACCCTACCCTCAAATCCCACCCATCCCCAATACCCTTACACTTGTACTTAGCTAGCCACTCCCACCACTTCCACCATCCAGTCTAAACTACCCATCATACCCCCAAAATCTCCTCCTACAGTCCACCCATTATAGTAAGCCTACATTTCAGAGTTTACTGCCAAACACAACTTATCCTGAAAAACTACTAAACAATTAACCAAAACCATAATTTCTTGCTCAAACTAACTTCACAACTTAACTCACCCCCTACTTCTACTCTAATAACCAACATCATGACCCTCAAATCTCTATCCCTACTTACTCAAATAATACTACTAATTACCTTAACTTACCTAAATTATATCACCCAACCTACTAATGTAAACCAGTCCCCCCATTTCACAACACTACCCCATCCTCTACAAGGTACACATCTACTGTTACTCATATATCTCACAGTCTCTACCCCCACAACACTAGCATGCTCTCCCCCTATAGACTCCTACCTAACTCTAAAAACACTGTTCCCAACTACACTAGTCTAATGTCCACAAAACTCTCTACCTGTATGCTACACCCCAAACAAACCAAATACCTCATCCACGATCTTATCTCTATTCACCTCTCCGGGGACATCCACCCAAATCCATGCCCTCTACCACACTGCATTCAAGCCCCCAAGCAACAGGCATACCCCTCCACTTCTCAGCTCTAAATGCTCAGAGCCTATGTAACAAAATTCCAAACCTTCATGCCTGGCTTCTGCATAACCAGCACGATATTCTCTCCATCTCAGAAACCTGGCTTAAGCCCCACATACAAGATTTTGAGATAACTCCTCCCAACTACCGCATGTTAAGGAATGACAGAACACAAAAAAGGGAGGTGGTGCAGCACTCCTTTATTCGGCATCCCTATTAGTCACCCCCTATATCAAACCCGTTCCCAAATTTGGCAAGGCAGAAATAATACCATCCCTACTCCACCTAAACAAGCATAAACTCATATTTGTTCTCTCCCTCTATATTCGCCCTGGCAACAATATCTCATCCCTTAAAGATATTCTCTCCTGGGTCTCTACCAACATTACTCATGAAACCATAATCCTGGGGAACATGAACATAAACTGGGCCATAATCCAACCTCCCACTAACTCACTCAATATTAACTTATATAACTTTACACAGCTAATCAATTCCACTACCAGGCCTTCCAAGAACTCCATCACTGGAACTACAATAGACTGGATTCTAGTATCCCATCCTCACTGTATCTCTGATAGTGGTATTCTCCCAGACCCACTAGCTGACCATTACCCTACTTTTGCCCACCATCTCCCTTCTTCTATACAACTAACTCACACCTATATTTCCACTCGTTGCCTAAAGAACTTCAATGCTGAAAACTTCTCAAATGCACTAAAAAGCACAAACTGGAACCCATTAAAAACTCTTTCCCTAGATAATGTTCTATCCTACTTTAACTCTACATTCACAAACCTGCTCAACTCCTTTGACCCTCTAAAAACCAAATGTATAAAAAGTAACCCTGTACCCTGGTTAACCAAAAACACCTTAGCTACTATGCAACTCCATGTTAAAGCCTGGACACGTTACCATAAAAATCAAACCACTATCACCCTAAATAAATATAAAACACTATGAAATAAAGTCAAAAAATGTATTATCTTAGACCACAAAGCCGATTTTTCCACTCTGCAAACCAACCACACCACCAATCCCAAACTATTTTTGAAAGAAATATCATCTCTCCTCAACCCGGGACAAAAAGAAAACCCTTGCCCCAACCCAGATGCCTCTGACATGGACTTGGCCACCCAATTTAACTCTTTCTTCATAGAGTCCATAAGCAAGCTAACATCATCCTTCACCAACACCTCTACAACCCCTCCTCAGTATGCTCCCAACCCTTCCTCCCCTAGTATCCCTTGCCCCCCAACCTCCACCTTTCTCTATCAAACACATCTCTATATCCACCATAAAAAACTTCTCCTAAAATTAAAATCTGGTTCCAATGCCCCTGATGAAATTCCCTCCTGCTTCCTAAAAGTAGCCGCAGAAGCCATTGCTCTCCCTATCAGCATACTAATTTATTTATTTATTTATTTATTTTACATTTGTTGACCGGGCTAGTCCAACTGGATATATGTCCATTTTCAGTAGAGGCCCGGGGAGAAAAGCTCCAATGGATTATTACAAGTTTATACAGCAATAGGCAATACAAGATTAAAATTTAAAAACAAAGTTAGACAATATATGTAATGTATAACTATGATAGGAGCAAAACAAAAGAGAAATAATAAAGTGCCATAAAACAAAGAAATCATTTTTTTTTTTTTTTTTTTTTTTTTTATACAATGGTCGTACAGTATATATGAGATAACATTTCTCTACATATATATTATGTAAAGGAAAGTTATAAAGGGTATAGGGAGAAGAGAATGAAGGTATTAAGGTATAAGAAAAGAGAGAGAGGAAGAGGGAAAGTTAATCTGGGTTGGTACATGGGCAAAGCCATTGATTATTGAGATGCATTTTCAGTTGTCTTTTAAAAAGTGAAAGTGTGGACAAAGATGTGATATCAGAGAGTAGTCTGTTCCACATTTTTCCAACAGAGTTGGCAAAGAGGCAGTCCCCTGCAGAGTTATTAGGTTTGGGAGTATAAATCAGTAGTTTGTTTGAGGAGCGTAGGTGTTTCATGTTATTGTAAGGTGTAATAAGGTTAGAGAGTATTGGTATTTTAGTTGGTTGGTATAGAAGTCTGTGAGCTATTAAGAGCTGTTGAAGTATTAATTTGTTGGGAAATTCAAGCCAACCTAGTTGTCTTAGGTTCAGGCAGTGGTGAGTACTAAACCTGGATCCTGTTGCGAATCTAGCAATATTATAGTAAGATGTAGCAAGTTTCTTAAGGTTGCTTTTGGAGAGATTAGTATAAATGGGGGAAGCATATAGAAGAGTAGAGATAAGGTGAGATCTGGCTAAGGTGGTTCTTGTTTCATGTGTAAGGAAGGGTTTAATTCTGTAAAGGGATCCAGTTTTTTTATTAACTACTTTTATTGTGTTGTTGATGTGAGAGTCAAAGCTTAGATTATTGTCAACAATTATTCCTAGTAATTTTGTAGTTGAGTCAGGAGAAATGAGAGTGCAATCAGTGGATGTGAGAGTGAAATTAATTGGGGTAGATTTGCGGGTAGGTGAGAACAGTAACAGTTTGGTTTTCTTGGGGTTGAGGAGAAGGCAACAATCAGAGAACCATTGTTCAACAGTGGAAAAGGCTTTTTGGGTAAGAGTCTGGAGTTCGTTTTGAGAGGTGGCACTGTATATTATAGTAGAATCATCTGCATATTGTATGCAGGTGGTGTTAGGGATGGCTGATTGGAGGTCATTAATAAAGATCAAAAATAAAAGGGGGCCTATGATAGAGCCTTGAGGTACACCTAAAGAGATAGGAAGAAGATTAGATAGTGAATTTTTCCAGAGTACTGCCTGCTGTCGGTTTTCAAGGTAAGATGTAAACCAAGTTAAAGAAGGGGTATCAAGTGAGAGAGATTTTAGTATGTGCAGGAGAAGTTTATGATTAACCATGTCGAAAGCTTTAGATAAGTCAATGAAGACTGAAGATGATAGATAATTATTGTTGCGGTTGTAGATGATGGTATTGGTAAAGGAGAGTAAAGCAGTGGTAGTACTATGGGAAGGTCTGAATCCATGCTGGCAGTTGGCAAGTAGATTGTTTTGGAGAAGGTGGTTAAGAAGTTGTTTGTGGATACATTTTTCCATGATTTTAGCTAGAGGTGATAGAAGTGCTATGGGGTGATAGTTTGAGAAGTCATTACAGTTCCCCCCTTTGTGTAGTGGGATAACGTGAGATCTTCCAGATAGAAGGGAAAATTCCATCCTTCATTAATAGATCTATTTATCAGAAGAGAAATGGGGTACGCAATGGCTTTGGCTCCAATTTGCAAGAATTCTGCAGGAAGTTTGTCTGCAGAGGGGGTGGTAGGTTTTAGTTTTTGGAGCAGTGATGAGACAAAGGTGGTAGATACAGGTTGTAAGTGAAGAGAAGGAGGAGTATTTCCAGCAGGTAAGAGTTGTTTAGAGGTGTCAGGGGATAGGTGACTAGCTAGAGTTTGGATGGTATTAGTGAAGAAAGAATTAAAGTCATTGGCTATTTGTGTGGGATTGTCAGGGTTAGAATCCTGAGGGTTTGGTGTGATAGACTGGCTTGGGTATAAAAGATTATTAATACTGGCCCATAATTTTTTAGGTTAATTTTTGGAGGTTTGTTGTAATTGGAGGTAATAGTTCTTTTTGTCTGTCAGGATGTCTTTTTTCGTACTGTTCCTAAGCTCTTTGAAGTATTGGTGGTCTGTTTGGTTTTTTGTGGTACGCCATTTTGCCCAAGATTTGTTTCTGAGAATAATTTTTTGCCTAGTATTGTTGGTCAGCCAGGGAGCTGTTTTAGCTTTGGTTCTAATAGTACGACTAGGGGCATGGTGATCAAGGATAGACAAGAAAGTGGAACTGAAGTAATTTACTGCTTCGTTAAGTGGGAGATATTTTAGTGGGGACCAGTTACATAGTCCTAACTCAGTTTGAAAATGTTCAATGTTAAATTGCTTTTTGGAGCGTAGTGTTCTGTAGGTAGTAGGTAAAATTAGGTTGGTTTTATGTCTAATGATATATGTTAGTGAGTGGTCACTTAGGTCTTCTGGTAGGGTACCTGATTGGTAGTTCTGTTGGGGAGTACTTGGTGAGGATCTAGTCTAAGGTGGTTTCATTATTGTTGGTTTTGTTAGTTCTAGTAGGACTATTAATGAGTTGTATGAAGCCATAAAGGTTTATATGGGAGGTGGGATTTGTATTGTTACAGGTATACCAATCAATGTTAAAGTCACTGAGGACTAATGTTTCTTGAGGGAGGTTGGTGGAGAGTGAATTTAGGATACATTCGAGAGTGTTAATGTTATTTCCTGGAGGGAGATATGAACAGATGATATTTATGGCTTTACTAGTGTTGACTTGAAGTTTAGAGCTGATTACTTCGGCTTTGTTATCTATGGTAAAAGTTAGATTTAGATTACTAAGATGGAATTTTGTTTTGTAGAGAATTGCTACCCCTCCTCCCTTTTTGGTAGTGCGATCAAGTCTAATGATGTTATACCTGGGTGGAGTGATTTCATTGTCTTTAATGGTAGGCTTAAGCCACGTTTCAGTTAAACATAAAATATCATATAGATGGACTTCTAGAAGGGCATGAACTTGAGTGATTTTATTGCAAATACTTTGTATGTTGAGATGGGCAATAGAGACAGAGTTGGTAGGTATGGAGGATAATATAGAAGTAGGTTTGTCTTGATTTCTGTGGACATTGGTATTGGTATGGTGTGGGCCAGGGTTAGGCTGAATATCTCCATCCAATAGTGAGTGGAGGATTTTAAAATATTTTGGTTGGAGAAGTTTATAAATACAGTCAAATATTTTCCTAGTTTTTACTTTGCTTGATTTGAAGTGTGCTAGTCTGTGGTATTTAGCTAGTAGGTACTTAGGCTGAGAGGTGAGATTTAAGAAGGTGGGAGAGAAAGGTGATATAGCTGTAGAGGTATATTTAGAGGGAAAAGGAAGAGAAGAGTTAAGTGAGTATTCGTAGGATGTTAAGAGGTACGTAGTTACAAGAGAAGATAAAAGTGATAAGCAGATAAGTAATTTAAGTTGTGAAGGGAAGAAAGTTGTACACATTATAATGATTAAGGTAGTGAGCAAAGGGATGAGAAGTAGATTGTAGGTTCAGATGGGGAGAAGCAGTTTGATTAGGTAAGTGGGGAGGAGCTAGATAAGTTAATTAGTGGGTGTGAGGTATAATAAAGAGGTTTGGAGGGGTTTATGGAGTTATCAATCTGACTGGATTGGAGAGGGTAGGGGCATGCCTACTAGAAGAATAAATGTATGGCCACCGGGGCGGGTGGAAATTGGGGGCACGGTAGGGGAGCGGAGTGAGCCCAAAGGGCGAATGGAGCGGGTTCAGACAAGAGAGTGGACAGCGAGGGAAGACAATCAGTAGAGAGGGAGAATTTAGCAGTTAAGTTTGAAAGTGAAAGAAAGTAGAGGTAAGTTAAGAGGCTAGTATAAGGAGCATATATATATATATATATATATATATATATATATATATATATATATATATATATATATATATATATATATATATATATATATATATATATATATATCAGAGAGCTCAGGTGAAGAAAAAATGTACTCAGGGACACAAGTGGGAGGTGAAAGACTTCTATGTAGGGAAGAAACTGAAAGAACAACAGGGTTTGGATGTCTGAGTAGAGAAATAAATTTAGTAAATAGGGAAACAGAACTGGAATGATAAGGCGCCACCTAGTGGCCAGTAACTTAATTGCAACAAATCGTTCTAATACAAGGGTAGCAGACTAAGGAGAGAAGGAGTTGGGTTGCGTTTAAAAAGCAGAGAGTATAGGCTGTCTGTGAGCATTTGGTAATAGGACAGAAAGAGATAGTTGGATAATTAATCAGTCTATCTCAGAAAGCCAGGTCTCCCAGCTCTGGAAGAAGGCCTTTATTATTCCTCCCCATAAAGGTGGCAATAATAATGACATCCCAAACTTTCACTCTATCACCATCCTATCCCCTATTTCTAAGCTACTTAAAAAGTGTATACACCAACAACTCTTACCCTACCTCATCAATAGTCAGCTTCTTACCCCCACACAACATGGTTTTAGACCAAGTCTTAGTACTTCCACTGCCCTCCTCTCCTTCCTAAAAACAATCAAAGCCTGTGACTCTGGCCACTCTGTATCCATAGGTTCATAGGTTCATAGGTAGGTACTAGGCTATTGGCCCTAGGGCCTATACAAGCCTAGCCAAAAAGGTACCCTGTCTTTCACCACCAAATAAATATTTTCCTGTGCCCCTGTCAAGCAGAACCACAGAAGTGATCCCTGGGGTGAATTACCCATCCAATCATCAAGATTTTTCTTGAAGAGTGCTAATGAGGAGCTCTGTTTGACATAGATAGGTAGTCTGTTCCAGAGTATAGGAAGTCTCTGGGACAGTAATCTATGCCTCCAGCATGTTCTGTTTATTGTGGTGACAAGGTTTAGGTCCCTAGAGCGTGTAGCTCGGAAGGATTGGGATTTCTTTAAGTGGAGCATGTCTAACAGCTCTGGGTTTATCCACTCTTTTCCTTGACCTCTCTAAGGCATTTGACACTATTTCCCACAACCTTTTCTTACCAAACTCTATCCCCTTCCTCTACCCCATAGTTCTCAAGCTATCTCACAAACAGGCAACATGCAGTTAAATGGAAAAAGGCTACCTCACCCTTCCTTAATACATCCACAGGCATCCCCCAAGATTCCATTCTAGGCCCCCTACTATTCAACATACTCATAAATGATTTCTTACAAGCCATTCCTAACTCCTGTCTCATCCAGTATGCTGATGATTCTACTATAATCTGTTCCTCCCCTTCCATCAAAACTCTTAACAATCTAACACAAGCTGCCTTCTCTTCCACTGAACAGTGGATGCTCGACAACCATCTAGCTCTTAATGCAATCAAAATAAAACTTATGTTATTCAATGCATCCAAATCCTCTTCCTAGACTAACAATCCTTCATAATTACCAGAAATAATAATACCCCCTAGAACTAGTCTCTGACACTATATTACTAGGAATTATCATTGACAAATAACTTAATTTTGATAAGCATCTACAAGATGCCACAGTTACTTTACCTCTCCCAACACCAGGATTACATTAGCTAATACATACCTCATCACATCCCTTTTATATGGTGCATCTATCCTAATCAGCCTACAATCTTCCCTCAAAACAAAACTCTCATTTTGTTATAACAAAATATCCAAATTTGCAGCAGGACATAGAGCCTCTTCTCTCCACTATAATTCTCTTCACCAACTAAGTTGGCTAGAATTACCAAACTTCCTCACATATACCCAACTCATCCAAGCACACAAACTCATCCATAACCCATCTCTCTGCCCCTCCCTAGCAAATACCTTTGAAATGCATAAACCAGATAGACTCCTAAGATCCAATTCCCAAAACCTAATTAAATTGCATAAACCAACACATCCTGCTGGGAATCAATTGATGATCTTCTCTCTTGCATGCCTCTGGAACTCTCTCCCTTCTCCCATCCACACCACTAGCAGTCTCTCCTTGTTTAAAACCTCACTGCACTCGCACCTTACTTCACAATGGAAATGCTCTTGCTCTCATCCAACCTAATTCTACCACACTTTCTTCCTAACTTTCCAAACTTTGTTGCCTGTCACTACCTCCTAAAGTTTTACATCCCTTGGGTCATATTCGACCAATGACTAAAAATTACCTCATTGTAATTCCCTAAAAAAAAAAAAAAAAACTACTACTTACTGAATTAACCTGATATAATTTTCTTAATGAAAATCTTTTTTTATTTCTGTATTATGTAACATCTATTTGAATTGTGCAATATGTGTTTGTACTATGCAAAATATGTATTTAACATTTAATTATATATTATGGATTTGTGCTCTTTCTGTACTATGCATTTGTATTTCTCTGGAGCTTTTCTCCCCAGGACTCCATTGAAAATGGGCTCCCTGTAGCCCAATGGACTACCTTGGAAAACAAACTGCAAATAAATAAATAAATAAATATATGTCTACTTTTTTAATCTGATTTACAACCTATACATGCTATTTTCTATGCTTTTTTTCTGATTAAACAGCCATTCGTTTATCCAGCCTAAGGTCCAGTCCCAGTGAGACTGGATAAGAGCGAGTCTACTGTATGAATTTTGATTAAGTTTTATCAAGATTAGTTGTGTCAGCCTTTTGTTATTATGATACAGAAAAGGTAAATACATGCGAAGTCTAAACAATTGTCAGGAGCAGCAGGGACTGCTGGATTCAAGCATTATGGTCATGCTTATAAAGGTATAGCATGTGCCTGCATGCACAAAGATACAACACAAAGTGCAAATGCAAACTGTTTCTGAAGATAGCTCGCCCTGTTGCTGGTGTTCCACTTTTAACACACAATGGGCAGGATTCACGAAGCCTCCGTGTAAGAGTTACAAGGCTTACACGGAAACTGCAGTTAAACGGTGTGACGTCAGCATGTCGTGCATATGCATGAGGGCATGCTGAATCACACCTAAGGCTTACACGGTCTGTGGAAGACAGTAGGGGGCGTGTCCATAGGCCGAGCCCTGCAAACGGACATGCCCCCAGAAGAGTAAAAGTGCCGAAAGTAAACCCCCACGACAGAGTCCATGGAAATGGGAATAAACACAACACAACACATGCCCCCACAGACTATGAACATAAAATATATAAATGAACATGTTATATTTTTTTTAAATTGTAAAGATGTTTGCCCGTGAGTGCGCTCATTTGCTCGGGTGTGCCCATAGCTTAGCCACAGTTAGCAGTAAGTGGAAAATCATATAAGAACTAACTATGCAAAGTAAACCAAAAAGCAATAGCATAGTGGTAGAGACGTCAGCTGAAAAGCAGGCAGTCATGGTTCGAGCCCCTACAACATCAATTTTTATTTTTAGTGAAATAAGCATGAAACAAGTCCCTGACATATATGTACACATATAAAATTATATTTTATGTAAAATGTAATGAAATGGGCCATTTATTTTGAAGAAATGTGAGATAACAAAATAATAAAAAATGCCAGATGTGCCTATAGCTGAGCTACAGTTTAACAAGTTGAGTGCATCTGTCCGTAGGTGAGCAGTGGTTTAACAGGTGTAAAATGAGTGCCTGAAGGTGAGCAGTGGTTTAACAGGTGTAAAATGAGTGCCGCGAAGGTGAGCAGTGGTTTAACAAGTGCAAAATGAGTGCCCGTAGGTGAGCAGTGGTTTAACATGCTGAAACTGTGTGACCCTAGCTGAGCTGAGCGTAATATGCATGCTGACAGCCAAATGAAGCGTAAACCAGCGTAACCCATTTGCGCGGAGCTGCGCACCGCGCCAACAAGCTAACCGACGGGCAACGTTGAGCAAGCTGTAACAAAACTGCCTTTACACAGACACACCTCCTAGCCTGTGTAGACAGTCATAAAATATGAAAAGCAGTGGCCAGGTTCGAACCCAGGATACCATGCACCATAGTCAAGGTACTGAACCACTAAGCCATGACAGCTGCACTTAGCAATGCAGTAATAGCAAATATATAGGAATGAATAGAAAGAGGAGCATGACAAGGCAGGTTTTGTGAAGCTGATACAATTCCAAAATGGCCAATCACAGATAATTGCAGGAAAAACGGCATATATAAGCCCCATAGGCGGGAATACACAGCATAACCGATTGTAGAACTAACTTGCAGCCAGAATGTCAGGAGTAGGTGATGGTAGTTGCTTTCGAGCATAGAGTGGGGCATTGAGGAGTCCAAATATATGGTTTGGCTCCTTGTCCACAATCATGCGGCCCAACTCATGCAGGGCCAGGTCCTGTGGGGAGCATATAGGGCTGAGGCATGGGACTGGTTGGCTCATGATCTTACCAGTGCCACAGGGATTCCAAGGACTGGTGAGCAGGTCCGTCACCACCATGCGGACCTGAAGAGACACAAGCAGGACCAACTGAACCTTTGGATCCAGGAGGCCCGGCAAATGCCCAACGCCCCACTACTGAGTAAGTTACATCTAATTATGTATGTAAGAAATTAACCTAGCTGATATTATGGAGATGTGTATTCCAATATTACTTTATTTATATTACAGCTGCAGGTGTCCGTTCTGTGAACCACAGAGCCTATGGCGATAGGCTGGTGCGGTTGCGCCACCAGGCAGGTCAGTAATCCTCTCCCTGTAACTGTAAATAAATATAAAAGTATGACAGTTAGCAAAAGAGTGCAGTGTAGTCACTAAGTAATAAAATGTGCAAGTAACAGTGTAAGAGTGTTTGCAAGTATTGCTTGATTACAAAAGTCTGTTGCAGTCTGTAATCCAAACAGAAAAATGTAAATGTCTGAAATAAAGTCTGAAATAAAGATGTCCCACCTGTAATATAATAGTACACAACCTGCAGCAGGCTGAAAAGTACAGCTGCAGAAGATGAGCAAAACACATGTGTGAAATATATCCCTGTTGAAATACTGAAACATGACAGAAGTGAGACTGTTGGAAAGGATTGTAATAACTACAGTTAAAACATGTCAATAAAGCCTAGAAGTAAGTACCATCCTGAATTGTAAAAATAAAACAAGTGAGAGAGTGTGAGAAAGAGCTATGAATCCACCAATAAAGTAGTAATAACTCCTGAATAAAGTATACTGCAGTCAGTACAGAATGAAATGAATGTGACAAGCAGAACCAAACTGCGAAATGTGTTCAAAATGTTCCTGCAGCTGGAATGTGTATCCCAAAATCTGGATATGTTGCTCTCAGTCTGCAATATGCAGATAGTATGATTGTCTGAAATACCAAACATCCACAGTTGTCTATAGCTATATAAAGCAAATGTAGCAGGATGATGTAGCTGAACAGAGCCAGATATGAACGTGTATGAATAAAAATGAAAATGTATATTGATGTAGCAGTAACATTCCTATCACCAACTTGAAGTAGTTATCACATAGGAAACTGTAGGTAGAACTGTAGTGTGTATATATCTGCAGCTATTAGAAATGTACAGCATATGTATTGGTATTTGAAGGTGTTAATTATATTTTCTTCACCCTACCCTATAACCACATATAATCCATTCCACGTGAAATTGGTATGTGCAATCACAATTAACACCCCTGGACATTTGTCCTGTTGGGTCATACATATTTGCATGTATGTTGATGCATCTGCCCTGTTCATACATCCAAACCTGATGGCCTGTTGCCATCAATCAACCCTGCATGTTGTTGGACTGTGTATTGCTGTTCAAATTATGCATGTGTTATGCTCGCTGTTCAATGGTGTGAATATCTGGGTGTTTGGTTAATGGGAATACTAATGCATGCTGTTACAACTAATTGTGAATGGTATTGTATGTTACTAACCCAAACTGTCATGACATAATGCAAAACATAGGACGACAGGGAAGGCGGGTTCCAGCGGACCCACCTCTCCCACCTCAGCTGGCGAGTGCACCTGGCAGTAGTGCCCAGTCTGGACCCTCCTCCAGTGGCCCTGTGCCACCTGTGGGTGGAAGCACTGCAGGGGATGGGGCTCATCCCCCCTCTGCAAGTGTGGCTGGAGGAGAACCACCACTCACCCTCCGTAGCATCCGGACTGTGGTGCGTAGGGAGATCCAGGAAGCTGTTCTTGGGCCCCTACGCCAGCTTGAGGCACAGGTGGCACAACTAATGGGCATGCCTGCTGCCTGGCCTACACAGCCCCCAGCACAGCCCCATCCTGGGCAGTGAAGGCACAGTGGCAACTGCCCATGGGTGGGGATATCAGTTCCACTGTTGCCATCTGTGGGCTCATGGGCTCTGGATATCCAAACATCCATCCCCGTCAATTGTGTAACCCCCCACACATGTCATACACCGCCCCTGTATGCATCTTGTTTGTCTTGTCTGTTGACCTACCCAACCTACCTCCCCAGCTATACTGACTTCCTTTACCTGACATACCACTCTCACCTGAAAAAAAAAAAGGGCACTCTGTACCCACAAAAAAATTACACCCCATACATAGCTGCCCATTTCGCACACATGTCTGCTGGACATGGAAACTGTCAATTACAATTGGCTGTACAACAAGTATTATTGTTGTCCTTACACCTCTCTCAGGGGTGGAAGGTTTCAAATGTCACACCAAATTACAAACATATGCACAGCTGTTGCTGATGAAGAAATGGGCAGCTATGGGCCTTACCTACATCCCTCCTGCAAAACCCAAGCTTGTTTCCCTACTGTCTTACCCTCTTTGTGACCCCTTTTCACCACTTTCCTGTCTCCCCATTTTCATTTCTTTCAAAGAAAATAGCATGGTGTGCAAGAGTAAGCACTTTTAAGTGGTTGTAAGCGGTGTGTGGAGCTGAACACCAGTGCGCATGTGGGAGCTCCACAAACCAGTGCTAACCCAGTTACAACTGCTTAAAAGTGCCTTAGTCACTCTGAATGACAGGTCCTGTAGTCTGCTCAAAAGCAAAATAAAATCCCACTGTCAGTCGCCAACCCAGGACCTTGGAAACAGTAGTCTGCATGACTTACCACTAAGCCATGACTGTTATATAAGAACATTGTGCTACAATAAATATATCATGTAATAGTAGGAATGAATGTAAAGGGAATATAGGATGTGTAGTACACAAAGCATGTCATGTATATTTACTGTCAAATCTAGTGGATTTCTATAATAGTAGTGTGTGAACAGAAACAGCCATGCTAGTTGGTAGCTAGTAGGTAATAATGTCACTGTAGCACCTTGCAAGCCACACACATACTCACAGCAGGATAATCACTGCCCATACCCCACAACCTGTTACAGGAACACATCCGGACCAAGTAATAAAATATGTGGAGCAAAGGGCCAAAACCAGGGACACATTCCAAATAATGTTACAACAAACTTAGACAGTTCAGAGAGTAACAGGTTCTGCATTTTGTTGGATGTTTGGAAGGGTATGAAGTCTGAAACTTAAATGTTTGTCACTATATTCTGACTTGAGCCCAGAGTGATTTGCCAGAAAGAGCTGTGCATGAGATATTGACCAAAATATGAGGCAGAAATGTGGACAACCTGCAAATATCTGTACACTTGAGAGGTCTGACACTGCCATATTTGAATAGTTAAGAGCCTAGACATAGCAACAGTGACTGAGTTACAGGGATGCCCCACAGACTCCATGTGAAATGTACAAACAGTAGGCAGAAAGGTGTTACAACACATGCAATGGTAACTATGAAGTCCTGAAAGTATGCACCACTTGCACGGCAGAAATAGTGTAGTAATACATATGCTCATGCTATCCCACAGTCACAACTGCAGAATACCAGACAATTTAATGGGTGTACCCCACTGATATGTACCATTCCATGAGGCAGATAACAGATGCACCTGAGAGTCTCTGGGGCCTGCTCAGCAGCATACTCAAATACCCTAATAGATGTCAAGGCCCACACCATGGCCAGACCACACTGCATGCTGTAACACCCTAGCAGATATAGCAAGCATTCCAAGGTGTGAATGTACATGGAAAATAGGAAAGCCACAGCAGCACACTACAGTCAAGACACCTAGCAGGCATACAAGTAGTGACTGTAAAGGGCAAATATTGAAGCCATAGCAACAAAGTGCAAGAGCCACTGCTATACACCAGTTACACCACATGTCCCACAGGAAAGCACACACACCCACATTAACAGTAGTAGTAGTCTTAGGTGTCAGTGTACATACACACTTAGTACAGGAAACTGGAGAAATGAATGGAGAAATGTTAATCTACAACACAGCCGGAAATATGAGAGAGATACTAACCTTTACACTCACAGAACAGTGTCCACAGCATACCAGCATGGTCCCTGCCCTTAAAATCTGAAAGGGCTACGCCTATCTCACATACTTTTTATAGCACTGTTCTGAAATCACAGTGAGAACTGCAATCAGTACACAACTGGCTGCATGCAATTAGCAAATGCTGGCTAACAATTGGTGCAGAGGCCATCACATGGACATATGCAGATACCTACAAAAGCATGCTGTACTCCCAGTCCACACATGCAATACTTTCATTGCACCCTGTGGAGGTAGTGAGAGACAGAGAGAGAGAGAGAGAGAGACAGAGAAAAAAAATTAAACATACACAAACAAAACTGGTCAGCAACAACCACCTGAAAGCTGACAACTGGCAAGTGGAGCAGCAGGACACAAAACCAGATGGCAACACAAGCAGCTGTGACAAACACAGGTAATGTAAAGTAATACTATAAAAGTCTACATACTGTGAACCCTCCATATGTGTCATTGGTCTGTATCCATATGTATATGAAGATGTGCAAAGGGCAGGGGACATACAGCAACTATCAGTGAAGGCTGTACATACATTTGTATGTGAGAGCATCTATGTGCACATATCAATGTAGGTTGAATGTAGGTTGTAGTGCAATGTACAAAGTAGGTTTCACAGTTATGTATGTTTAGCAGTATGTTAGTGTGTGTATACAGTTTTGTAAACAAACATGTTGATATACCTATCTATCATATGGATACATATGTATGTCAATATATGTATGTATGTATATATATATATATATATATATATATATATATATATATATATATATATATATATATATATATATATGTATACATACATAGAGAGAGATGTAGGAATACATAGACAGATGTAGATAGATAGAATATGTACAAACATATATATGTAATACACACATACAGATATAGATATATGTAGATACATATACATAGACAGACAGATCTGACTATCTACAGGTATGACTGTATATGACGATCTCACACTCCCCTGTCCCACCCCCTCTGTCACTCTCACCCCCTCTCTGTCACACCCCCCCTCTCCATATCTATAGCAATATATGTACATCAATATATATATGTGTATATGTATACAGACATATATATATATATATATATATATATATCTATATAGATATATATATATATATATATATATATATATATATATATATATATATATATATATATATATATATATATATATAGAGAGAGAGAGAGATGTATATATATTCTGAGTGAGGCACATGTGTACAGATGTATTGCAACAGGTGCCTGGTGACAAAGGCATGGAGTGAACACCAGTGTCAAAACTGGAGTACCATACCCCATTTCAAATCACCTACACCAGTAACCACCAGATATGTGATTGGCTGCCCACCACTGCATGTGCAGGTGAACAGGGTCATAAATGTGTACAATAGTCCCCCCAATGATATTCACAGTGGCACACTATTCCTGGAATACCTGCACATGGTATGTGTCAGCAGACATGGTGTGTCAGCTACGGACATGTAGGTCAGTGTACCCCTCCACACCACATAATGGCTGCCATGGTATGTACCTCACATGACAGCTACAGATATGGAGAAGGACACAGTGACATGTACAACACTGTGACAATGCACTCAAACACATTACCAATGCACAGTGACTGACAACACCACAGAGTACACACATACTACCCACATAGAGGTTACCACTCCTGGATTTACATACTTAAGTCACACCCATGACAGATGTCCAACAACCATAGTAACACCTCACACCATCCACAACCTAAATGACTGCTGTGTGTCGTCCGTGCCACTGCAATAGAGAGCACATGGTGGAGGTACAGGTTCCTATCCACAGATAAGACATACCCTGCAATAAACCACACAGTGTTAAGAAGCAAGACTCCCCATGAGTACATGTCACACATACCCCTGCTGAATGTTAGTCAGATAGGTAATATGCCATATGAGTCACCCTGTGTAACTGTTTGACAGCAGCAGGTACCATCACATCACATGTGTCACAATGGTCAGGGTAGCAGAACAGTATGCTGCTGTAGTCCCAGGGGCAATAGCATATTGTATAGTATTGTATTGTAATGTATTGTATTGTGTCGTATTGTATTGGTATGTAGAGGTGCCTCCTTCATGGAGTGGAACCACTGCTGCTGTGCATACATATCCTGTAGTCAGGCTAGTGTTACATAGCACTTCTATATGTGTGTTTAGCTCCTCTTGGAGTTCATGTAGCATGCAACCGGGGATACCATCAGGTCCCATTCATGTTGTGTATTCTGCTTTCCTGAGGGCAGCTCTCACCTGGACATCTGTGATGACAGGGAGGTTACAGTCAGCTGGGATAACTATGTCTTATTTTGGGGGAGAGGGGGGAAACCTGCACTGAACCTGTCTGCCACAATGTTGCCAATATCTGTGGGTTCAGTGAATTATTTGTTGTTGTGTACTAACTATGAGCATAGTGGAGGGTTTCTGACCAGGTTGCTAACATAACTGAAGAAGGCCTTGTGGTTATCTGTAGTGTCCCTGTTGATTTCCCTCTCAAAGTTGCCCATGGATGTTTGTATGAGAGAAAATAGCTCCTTACTAGTGCTGATCAGACATGCCTTCCCTTTATGGAATTATGCTCTGTCTTGCAGTAGCTTCCATCTTTGTAATACAATCTGTCTATGGCTGGGGTCCACCAGACAGGATGCTGTCCCTTTGTGGAGAGTGTCTTGGTCTTATATGGGATTGCATGATCCATGCATTCTCGGAGATGTCCGTAGAAATCATTTGTGAAGGGGTCAGCATTGTGGGTTGTGTCTTCCACTGGCCCAGTGGGCTGAAAGGATACCATGTCACTGTTACAAAGTGTAAAGTTTGCATTTGCAATGTTATTCACTATAGTCGTTTGTGCTGGTGGTGGAGGTGGGATATGTATATCCAGGGCAATTAGTTTGTGGTCAGCTCACAGTAGTTGATGATGTACCCCATACAGTACCTAGATACCCAGAGTGAGGAGGTGCTTTGGACCTGAATCAGTGTTCTGACTGCTGGGGTTTGGTAGTATGTCGTATGGAGTGTGCCAGGTACTGTTGCACAGTTGCTGGCTGAGCACTGATACCTGGCCATTTACATGTGTATCCACCAATAGACAGACAGATGCTATATATGTGAGATATGTTGTATCACAACAGTCGAGTAGCATGTGTAGTATGTGTGCCAAATTCTGCTGACATATATTGCTGATATCATGTTATTTCCTTTCTCAGGACCATGGCTCACCCGCGAAATCCAGCTTACTCTGCAGCTGAGGATGAGGAGATACACCAGAGCCTGGTGCGGGATTATGCAATACTCTTTTCCCGCACCAGCCAGAATCAGCAGGAGAGGGCTGCACTGTGGCAAGACCTGGTCCGTCGGGTAAATGACATAGGCACGCATAATAGGACATATGAGCAGGTACGACATCACTGCAGTGATTTAATCAGAAATGTCTATCAGCGCGCCGGATATCCACAGGCAACAGGTCGCCACAGGTGGTGGGGTGGCTACACATCCCCCACTCACCAGACTGGAGGGACTACTCATGAGTGTAGTGGCTCCAGCCCGCCAACAACAACAACAGCAGCAGACATGCATTATGATGGAGGCTGGAGCCACGCAGCAGCAAGACTATGAGCGTGCAGGTAATATGCCATATGTATAGTTGACTGTTGTGTACACTGGTAGTTAATGCATGTGTGAGGTGTGTCCTTGGTTTGTAGCTGTCATCATAGTATTTAATGTGCAAGTGTGATATCCTCAATATCAGCAGCTGACCTGTGAAAGGCGACTGTTGTACTACTGACCTGTATCATACTCAGTAACAATGGCACAGTTGTGCCCACTGACATTAGTTTCCTCACTTCTGCAGGTCCCTCCGGTGTAACAGCAATGCAGCCTATCCATGCTGGTGAGTGTGTATTAACAATACCTTTAATAGTCTTGATAGTAATAGTAATATTAGGCTCACTGAGTAGTGCTCTGTGTATGCATGCAGGTGTGTCTGTGTCTGTGTGTTGATATCTCGCATACTGAGTAGTATACAACTGTCTGCAACTGTGCATGTCTGCACCTGTGCATGTGTGCACCTGTGCATGTGTGCATGTGTGCACCTGTGCATGTGTGCATGTGTGCACCTGTGCATGTGTGCATGTGTGCATGTGTGGACCTGTGCATGTGTGGATGTGTGCATCACTGGTAATATTGTGTAGACATTGTAAACTGTGTTTCCTGTTTCCCTCCCACAGGTTCTGGTGCTGCTCTGGTGTCATGCAGCAGGGAACCTGAATCAGGTGCCATGGGTACTGATAATGATGACATCTGTGTAATGGCACAGGAAGGTATGCCAGGGTCCGTCATTGGTCAGCCAATTGACAGTACACAGCTGTCAACCCCATCAATGCGCACAGTTATCCTGCCAATACACCCTTTGTCACCAATGTCCCTAGGTGATGGACAGCATACAGTGGGCATTGACTAGGGTAATATGGTATCTGTGGCACATGTGTCCCCACACAGCAGCCATGGGCATGGCCCTGAGATGGTACCACACAGACAGATGTCCAGGGGTTCTCGTGGGAGCATCCATGGGTGTACTGCCCCTGTCAGACGTGCCCACAGAGGTCTTACAACCTCAGCTATGTTTCGGGCTGTCATGCAGGCACAGTCACATATGGAACGGTACACCAGACAGGGTCTGAGGGAGCTGACAGCATGTCGCACAGCCATGACTGACAGTATGCGTGACATTGTGGCTGCCATCCGTAATTTCACCAATGTCATAGACAGACGTTGTGGGGACATATTAGACCGGTTCCACAACTACATGTCCATGAGCCAGGGCGATGGTGGACGGTTGAGGCGTCGACGTGGGCGTATGCCAGCAACAGCAGCAGCTGGCAGTCATCGCGGATGACAACAGGGCCGCGGCCGCCCCCATAGTGCCAGCAGCAGCCCCAGCAATGCTGGGTCTGTGCTGTCATCAGACTGCCCCAGGAGACCACGTGCACGTGGCTCTGGCCAGGCCCGACAGGGATCTGTGTCCAGTCAACAAACACCTGCTTCTGATGACAGTACCCAGTCTGGGTTGGTACTGGATACGGTCCGTAGCACCCCTGCAAGGCACAGGTACCGTGTCCGTGGCCAGAGACACTGATCTGTATGACCTGGCAGGTACAGTCTGTGGCTGTCCACAAACACCAGTATATGGCAGCCATGAGGTGGAACTGTGTGCATCCATACACACATGCGAATTGACAACACCTAGGGCTACCGCATACACGCACACACTGCATCAACATTGCCCCACCTTGTACTGCTGTCCCTCAACAACACACATACACATACATATCAATTGGTGGTATCGGTGGCTGACTCAGGCATACCAAGTTCACACCCTGTGCATTTGATGAAACTGTGCCACCTCCTGCAATCTGTAACATCAGTGCAGGTACAGGTTAACATGTTGCTGATGCACAGGGTGACTACATAGACGTGTAGTAATAGTATCATGTTGTTAACAGTACTGTGTGCTGATATAATTGTGGGTATATCACAGCATGCCTGATGCAGTAAGGGTATGATTGTCATGTACTGTTGTCTACACCCATGGTAAGTACCATAGTGTATCATCTGCACATGTTGGCATACTGGTGGTAAGGATGTCAACAGAAGGCTACATACATAGGTAGCACAGGGGATAAGGTAATGAAAGTATTAATACACAATGATGGACATGTAAACTGCAAGTGGCATGTTGCCCACACTGGACTCTGCAATGCGGATGTTTGAGGATGTTGATATGTGTGCAGTACTACACGACTGGTACAGGACACACAGGAGCACCCTAGCACTGCAAGCTCACATCTCATACCATGCTAGACAGCCCCAACACACAAAACTAACTGTCACAGGAGGGAGAGTCCCCATACATGTCAGGGATACTGTGGTGGCAGGCCAGGTAGCATACATCCTACTAAGTATGGAACCACTGAGTGAAGGCTCAGTGTCTGTTATTTGACATGTGTATTACTGCAGGTATGAGCACATGGGTTTCCATCCAGTTATTGTACATCCTGATGGTACATGGTCTGTACACTTGTGTGCGCTGAGACTGGACCCTAGCCATCTGACCTGTGTATTTCCATGTACATGTGCATAGTGCCTGCATATTTGCAGTGTTACCTACTGGAAGTGGTACAGCTTGTTTGTTGTACAATGGACTACATGCAGCCCTGCTTACTGTAGCTTTGTTTGCATGCATGTTTGCTTGCAGTTAACCTGGAATACTGATCCCACCTGCAATGCAGAGCTACAAAGCTTCTGTGGACTCCTAGTGACATCTGCATAGCTTACTATATGTATGTCCATGTCTCACTTGACAGAACGTCACTGTTTGTCCTGTTCACATGTACGTTGCCTGTGACACATTGTATATGACTTACCTGGCATTTGTCCACGTCAGCAGTCATATATGCCAGTGCTAACTAATCACAACACTACACCCTCACATACTCACCTTCTGTTGAACCACCTGCTTCGCTAGGGACAGCTTGCACCTGTCACCCCTGGGCTTTCGGATATTGGCAAAGGCTCTTGCTACCCCCATAGTGCCTTTGTTAGGCAAGGCTCAAAAGACAAACCCACCTCCATAGGTATCACAAGGGATAAGAAACTAAGAGTAATGCTACTCAATGCCAGAAGTCTAAAC
Source organism: Protopterus annectens (assembly GCF_019279795.1). Lineage (NCBI taxonomy): Eukaryota > Metazoa > Chordata > Ceratodontiformes > Protopteridae > Protopterus > Protopterus annectens. The sequence continues at coordinate 975,415,364 of NC_056726.1, read as the reverse complement.
CTCAAGATGCACGCACTCAAAACTCTCCTTAGCATGGAGAACATCGATATCTGTGCAGTAACAGATACCTGGTTCAGGGCTACCGAGAGCACCCCAGCACTACCAGGTTATACCTCATACCATGCTTTTCAGCCCCAAAACTTGGACCGAACCACAAAAGGAGGGGGAGTATCGATATTCATCAAAGATACCCACACCTCCAGGTTGGTGGCAAAGCACCAAGCATCAGAGACTATCCATGTGCAACTAACAGTGGGTAAAACTGCCTTCCAGGTTATAGCCTGCTACAGACCACCCTCCCAAACTCAAGAACTGCACTCGGCCTTCCTGAGAACAGTGGAAAATATGAAGGTCTCTCCAAACACCATTATATTGAGCGACTTCAACTACCCAGACATAGACTGGGAGCATGACTCTAGCTCCAACACCCTAGCCCAAAGATTCCTAGAATCTATGAACTCAAATGCTATGGAACAACTTGTTACCACTCCCACAAGAGGGGAAAACATACTGGACCTGATCATCACCAACATGGGGACTCTATGCTCCAGACCAGAAGTGTATCCCTCACTGGTAAGATCAGACCATAAACTAATCTCACTGGATATTCACATCCCGACCCCACCCCCTGCCCAGAAAACCACAGTGAAAAACTTCTCTAAAGCAAATTCACACTCCTCAAAACCAAGGTGGAAACCTTCAAAGCCCCCGGGCCTGTGGAAAATATGGCCCAGACTGCAGATTCCTCTATAAATGCATTCTATGGACACCATCAGGAATGCATGGATCATGCGATCCCAAATAAAACCAAGACCCAAACCTCCAAAGGCAGACGTCCTGCCTGGTGGACCCCAGCCATAAACAAACTATACAATAGAAGGAGGAAGCTACTAAATGATACAGCAAAATCCCAAAAAGGGAAGGCATCACTGATCAGTATTAGCAAAAACTACGGGCACTCATAAAATTGTCTAAGGCCAGCTTCGAGAGAAAATTGCACAGGACACTAAGGATAATCACAAGGCTTTCTTTAGTTATGTTAGGAACCTGGGTGGTAATTCCCAGATATGCTCAGAGGTAGTCCAAAATGTCAAAAGAAACACCGAACCCACAGACATTGCCAACATCCTAGCTGACAGGCTCAACGCAAACATCCCCCCCCTCCACACCGAAAGACCGAAAGGGAAAATATTTATCCCAGCAGAGTGCTGCCCCCCTGATATCTCAGATGCTTAGGTAAGAGCCGCCCTCTCCAAAGCGAAAAACACAGCATCAATGGGACCAGACAGTGTCCCGGGCTGTGTCCTACATGAACTCCAAGAAGAGCTACACCCAAACATAAAACTACTGTTCAATCCCAGCCTTACTACAGGATATGTGCCCAAAGAGTGGCGTACAGCAACAGTGGTCCCTCTCCATAAAGGTGGTGCCTCAACGGATCCTGGACACTATCGCCCCATAAGCCTGACTAGCTTGGTCTGCAAAGCTATGGAAAGGATCATCATGGACCTCATAAATAAAGATATTGGGAACCTACAGACACTGGATCATACCCAGTTTGGCTTTGTTAAGGGCAGATCCTGCCTCTTAAACCTGGTTGATTTCTTTGAAACAGTCACCAAGGCCATTGACGAGGGGAAGGTGGTCCACACAGCCTACCTGGACCTCGCAAAAGCCTTTGATACAATACCCCACTCGGGCATTCTAGAGAGGCTCACCAGCTTAAATATGAACCCCTATGTCACTAGATGGATTGCACACTGGCTCAAGGACAGAACCCACATGGTTAGAATTGCTGGAGCCATGTCAGACTCAAAACCAGTTACAAGTGGTGTCCCACAAGGCTCAGTCCTGAGACCTCTCTTGTTCGGTATATATTTCTCGGAGGTACAGGCCAACATGGAAGGACTGTGGCTGACCAAATTCGCAGATTACTGCAAACTGGCTGCCATAATCGACTCTCCAGCTGACACAAGCATCCTCCAAAAGGGCCTCATAGAAACAGACAACTTGTGCCAGAGCCATGGCCTCAAGCTGAATGTCAAAATGTGTATAGTCATCCCCTTTGTCAAAAACAAAGTGCCCACAAAGTACCACATAGGTGGTAATCCATTAAGTACAGAAGAAGTAATTAGGGACCTGGGGACCCAAGTTGATAGCAATCTCTCATTTGACAACCACGTGGCCAATGTGGTTAGAAAAACATTTTATATAGCCCACATCATCATGAAGGGATTCACATCTAGATCAGGGGAGGTCATTGTGCCTCTTTACTCATCCCTCATCAGGCCCATAATTGAGTACAATGCCCCTGTTGGGATGTACCTTACCAGACACCTGCAGCAACTGGAAAGACCCCAAAAGTACCTCACCAAGAGGATCAAAGGGCTCAAACAGATGCCATATGCTGACCGGTTAAAGAAACTCCAGCTCTACTCAGTGGCATACCGCCTGTTCAGAGGCGATCTGTGCCTGGCGTATAAAGCCATGTCCAACCCGGAATTAATGGGCATGCTGCACCACAGAATATCCAAATCCCATCGAGCTACGCACTCGAGAGACTTGAACCGCAGCACTGAAATAAATAGGACATGCTGGAGGGACAGATTCATAACCCAGAGGCTCCCTTCACTCTGGAATAAAATCCCAGTCCAGGTCAGGCAGAGTCCCTCATTGACTCTCTTCAAGAGGAATCTTGATGAGTGGATGGGACATCGTAGGTTTACCCCGGGTATCACTTCTGTGTCACTGTTAGACAGAGGCACAGTATACTAACCACGAAAAAGGGCATAGCAAGATAAATTTACAATGGGTGGCAAAAGCCAAACACATTCTGGCTACGTTTATAAAAGCCCTAGGGCAGATAGCCTAGTATGAACCTATGAACCTATGAACCTATGTACCTTGTTCCCCATTGGCCCTATGTGCTGTTAATCACCATGGCAATCACAATACTATGGTAGCATGTGCAAAGGTCACTTGTCAGTCACCTCTATGGTACAGTTGTGGAATATGTGGGTCATGGCAATGTCACAGCTGCCACATGTACACAGTCAACCCTCTCCCCTACACATGGACGTACAACACATGTATGAGATGCAACCACATAGCCAAACTGGGGACTAAGAACTCTGAACCCAGTACTGGCATAACCTGTCAGGTGGCATGGAATACTACAGTGACTACAATACCAGTCTGATGTAGACCTACACTGACAGCAATACAAACACGTGAACACACTGGGCCATTTGTGGAGCCTAGGAATAGCATCCTGCCTGAGCAGCAGACACCTCTGCAGCTGGCACACAGGCATACGTTATGCCAGAACACAGCATGTGCAACACATAGCGCACAGATCCTGTGTGCCAAACAGTCACAGCCTGTACGGCTAGACAACACACCTGCTACAGTTGTGTTATGTACCTTTATTGTCTGGTACAGTGAGGTCATGCTCACCAGGCTGGACAAGGTGAAGGTCACAGTGATATGCCCATGGGGCACTATGGTCCACCACATAACACAAGCATACAGGTCAGTCAGAGGCATGGACACATATGACTCAGTCATTGTCCATGCCACTATGGCTGACCTGTGATGTACCTCCCTGGACTACATGATAGGGAACATGGAAGGGCTCTCTGAGCATGTGGCACAGGCTGGTATGACCCTGACCTTGGTTGGCATCATACCCTCACCAGGAATGCTGACGTATTACTGAATGCTGATGAATTACTGTAGCTACAACACCCTAGCTGAAAGGTTCCTAGCATGTAGTCACTGCATTGCTATGGAACAACTTGTTACCACTCCCACAACAGGTGAAAACATGCAGCACCTGTTCATCAACAACATGTAGACTATATGCCCCAGACCAGATGTGTATCCCTCGCTGCTAGGATGATACCATATACATCTCACACTGTATATACACATACCACATGCAGCACCCACACAGAAGACCACAGTCATAATGTTATCCAGTGCAAATACCATGTATTCACATGTAGCAGGCGTCAGACATGGTAACTATTGAAGGTCACAGGTACATATGTGTATTTGGCACACACATACATCATCTGTGTCCATTGCCATTACTGGTTTAATTGATGTCATGTATTATTGTGAACAACGACACACACACATGGGCATTCTGTGTGACAAAAACACACGTGGCATGTGTGGAATTCAAAGCCATAACTAACTATGCTATGACAGTAGTGAGTGACGCAGTAGAAGAGCGTGCTATTTGCAGTACTGGGAGATTTGCCCTCTTCCGCTGTACTTGTAGGGTGCTGACATCATCTCTGTGTAGAGATTGGAATATGCAGCAGCTGGTGTGTTGTACTGGTTGGCAAAAGGGTCAGTTTTCTCACACATGTAATTGCACACACCCTACTTCAACCCCCCCACCCCACCCCAGCATGTGGCACAGGCTGGTATGACCCTGACCTTGGTTGTCATCGTACCCTCACCAGGAATGCTGATGTATTACTGAATGCTGATGAATTACTGTAGCTACAACACCCTAGCTGAAAGGTTCCTAGCATGTAGTCACTGCATTGCTATGGAACAACTTGTTACCACTCCCACAACAGGTGAAAACATGCAGCACCTGTTCATCAACAACATGTAGACTATATGCCCCAGACCAGATGTGTATCACTCACTGCTAGGATGATACCATATACATCTCACACTGTATATACACATACCACATGCAGCACCCACACAGAAGACCACAGTCATAATGTTATCCAGTGCAAATACCATGTATTCACATGTGGCAGGCATCAGACATGGTAACTATTGAAAGTCACAGGTACATATGTGTATTTGGCACACACATACATCATCTGTGTCCATTGCCATTACTGGTTTAATCGATGTCATGCATTATTGTGAACAACAACCCACACACATGGGCATTCTGTGTGACAAAAACACACGTGGCATGTGTGGAATTCAAAACCATAACTAACTGTGCTATGACAGTAGTGAGAGACGCAGTAGCAGAACGTGTTATTTGCAGTACTGGGAGATTTGCCCTCTTCCACTGCACTTGTAGGGTGCTGACATCATCTTTGTGTAGAGATTGGAATATGCAGCAGCTGGTGTGTTGTACTGGTTGGCAAAAGGGTCAGTTTTCTCTCACATGTAATTACACACACCCTAAGGGTCAGTTTTCTCACACATGTAATTGCACACACCCTACTTCAACCACCCCACCCCACACACACTTCCCATTTGCGGGATTCAAACCCCTACCTAACTATGTTATGACATTAAAAACTGACACATTAGCGGAGCGTGCTATTTGCATTAATGGGAAGATCCTCTTCTCCTGCTGTACTTATAGGGTGCTGATATCATCAGTGTTTAGAAAGTGGAATGTGCATCCTGTAGTGTGTTCTCCTAGTTGCCAAAAGGGACATTTCTTTCAAACAGATTTGCACATACACTAACCCTCCTCCATACACACTGAGCATTTGCAGGATTCAAACCCCTACTTAACTATGTTATGACACTTGACGGACGCATTAGCAGTGCGCGCTATTCGCGTTACTTGGAGGTCTCCCTTCTCCTGCTGTACTTACAGGGTGCTGACATCATCAGTGTTTAGAAAGGGGAATGTGCATCCTGTAGTGTGTTCTCCAAGTTGCCAAAAGGGACATTTTTTTCATACAGACTTGCACACACACTAACCCCCCTCCACACACACTGAGCATTTGCAGGATTCAAACCCTTATCTAACTATATTATGACACTTGAGAGAGATGCATTAGCAGAGAGCACTATCGGAATTACTGGGAATCTGCTCTGCACCTGCAGTATTTATAGGGTGCTGACATCATTATTTCTACAGAGGTATGTACATCTAGTACTACCTGTCAGGTGGGGGATAGCATATATATGCATTTGCAGCCACCTACTTCAGGGTCAGATATGCACATCGCACTGGCAGGTTATGCTCTATACCATGCTTCATGACCACAGGACCTGTAACACACAACACAACCAGTCCAGACCACCCCTCCCACATCCAGGACACACACTTTGCTTCCCTGGGAACAGTGCCAAGATATGCAGGTGTTCACATACACCATTCCAGTTGTTAACGTCAGGTACAGGCATATTGTGTGTGGGAACTACTCAGGCCTCTACAACATTACCCTACAGCCACTACAATTTGTGAGTCCATGTAATATGGCAGAACCAATCACCACAGCCACAAGGGGGAATGCATATTGCACCTGACGATCTGCAACATGGGTACTCACTGTTCCACACCAGAGGTAGACCACCATTGTTGATATCTGACCATACACACCTTTCCCTGGACATCCATATCCCATCCCCACCCCCAGGCAAGGTTGTAACTGCAAACAAACTGTATTTATCAAAAGCAGACTTTACACTTGTGAAGACTGGGGTGGAAGACTTCAAAGGGCCCATGCTGGGGGAGTATACAGGCCACTCTGCATAATCCTTGACAATTGCATTCTATGAGCATGTGGAACGTTTGCATTGATCATGCTATCCCAAATATACCCATGATTGCTCCACAACAGGACACCTGTCAGGTGTACACCAGCCATATATGAGCTGTCCAACAGACAGAGTGAGCTAATACATTGCAGAGCAGTAGCCCACAGAGGGAGGACATCTCTGAACAGTACCGGCACGACACTTCAATCCCTCATAATCATTATGACACAGTGTTGACAGTGAAATTGTCCAGACAATGCAGATAAGGTTCCCCTCAGTCTGTTATTGACGCCCACTTACTGTTAGAGGTCCTCAGCAACCCTCTTCCAGCACACACCAACAACATGGATGTGGCTTAGCAAATTCAAACCCTGGGATCTCCACTGTGTCCCTGCTTGACAGAGGAACAGCACACTAGCCTCACACGGTGCCTTATGTGACCTACTTTACAGTGGCACAGTAGCCTACTGTACTGGGGAGGCAGACGCCAAGCACACTCTGGCTAAGCTGTCATTCCCTAGGGCAAACAGCCTAGTGTTCACCTCTACACCCATATGTTTAATTGTCAGATGCACATTATTTGTTGCTGATAGACTGTTTGCAGGTCTTTATTGCCATAGCATTCCCTGTTTGTATGAACAACTTGTGTATTTGTGGAAGATGTTTGAATATGGGAGGGATCCACTATATCACATATGTCTCTGTAGTCATTTAACTGTGTGCACTGGGCAGATTGCTGTAATGTGGTTGGTTCCTGGAATAACACGTACAAATACCAGATATGTGTGGTCAACTGCTAAACTGAGATTTGGCCTAAGTGTGTGATCATGCCCAGTTCAGCCTTCCCATGGTATGTTGTCTGACATATGTCTCATTTATCAAAGTGTGCGAGCATGCCCAGTGTGAGCTTTCCATATGTTGAACTCTGCAGCCCACCACATTTGTGGATGAGTGTGAACTTCAACAATATCTCCCGTTTATGATTGTGTGTTGTGTGTCATGTTGTGTAGTTACTGTCCAACTGCTTTGTGTCTAAACACAACAGGGATTATACTGTGCCTGCAGGGTTTGCATGGGATACTTTGCATACAGTTGTCAACATCCTTTCATACTGACCTAACACTGTAGTACCGTATAGTGTACTGGTTCAGTACTTTCACTGTGGTGGACAGTATCCTGGGCTTTAGTCCTATCATTGCTTTACATTTCCATAGTGAGCACAACAGCCTGGTTAGGGGCCAGTTGTGCACATCTGACCATGTTTCATTATGTTCAGATATGAACTACTTAAACCAGGCTTGTCCAACATTGGTAGTGTATTCCACAACATAGGTGTACATTGGCAAACACTAGCGATGTGCCCTAGGCCATTTTTAATGCTAGTCGGAGAGTGTGTTTGTCCTTCGACACACATTGTAAATGGAGTTTGCCATGACATATGTCATGGTTAGTATACTGTGCCTCCGTCTACCTGTGACATAACAGTGATACCCAGGGTAAACCTACCATCTCCCATCCACTCATCAAGATTCCTCTTGAGGAGAATTGATGAATGACTCTCTGGCTAACCTGTACTGGGTGTTTACTCATGAGTGGGGGTGGCTTCTGTGATATGGATCATGCAGTACAGCTTGTCCTATGTATGTCAGTGCTGGGGTTCAGGTCTCTCATGTGCATAGCTCACTGAGATTCAGATTGTACAAGGTGCAGCATGTTCATTGATTCCAGCTTGGACATGGCTTTATACATCAGGCACAGCTTGCCTCTGGGTGGGCAGTATGGCAGTGTGTGGAGCTGCAGTTTGTTTAATCAGGCAACACATGGCATCTGTTCAAGCTCTTTGATACTCCTGGTGAGGTACTTTTGGGGACTTTACAGTTGATGGAGGTGTCTGCTGAGGTACATCCCACAGGGGCTATTGTAGTCAATTGTAATGCTGATGAAGGATGACTGCAGAGCCACAATGACCTCCCCTTATCTAGATCTGACAACCTTCATGATTAGGTGGGTATATGGTATGTTTCTGTAAACACTACAGCCACATGTTTGTCCACTGCAGGATATCTATCACCTTGTGTCCCCAGGTCTCTCATTACATGCTAAGTACGTAATGGGTTAACAACTATGTGGTAACTGGTGGGCACTTACTGTATATCCACGGGGGTTGACTATACACTTTTCTGCAATTAGCTTGCTGACATGGCTATGGCACCAGTTGTCTGTTTCTATGTGGCCCTTTTGTGGGATGCTTGTGTCAGCTGGAGGGTCAGATATAGTGGGCAGTTTGTAGTCCTCTGCAAACATGTTCAGACACAGTCCTTCCATGTTGGCCTGTACCTATGGGACATATATATCAAACGAGGGAGGTCCCAGGACCAAGCCTTGTGGGATGCCAGTTATATCTGGTTTGTAGTCTGACATGGCTGCAGCATGTCTGACCATGTCAGTTCTGTCCTTGGTCTGGTTTGCAACCCCTCTACTGACATAGGGGTTTATATTTAAGCTGGTGAGCATATCTATAATGAACACGTAGGGTATTGTATGGAAGCCTTTGCAAGGTCCAGCTACGCTGTGTGGACCACTTTGCCCTCATCAATGACCTTAATGACTGTTTCAAATGAGTCAAACATGTTTAAGGGGCAGGATCTGCACTTAAGAAAGCCACACTGGGTAGGGTCTGGTGTCAGTAGGTCCCCAAAATATTTATGTCTGTGGTACATGCTGATCCTTTCCATAGCTGTGCAGACCAAGCTTGTCAGGATTCTGGGGTGGTAGTTTGCAGTATCCATTCAGGCAACACCTTTGTTGAGAAGGACTACTGTTGTTGTACACTGCTCTTTGGGTACATATCCTGTGGTAAGGCTGACATTGAGCAGTAGTGTGATTTGGCATTCCATTCTTCTTGGAGTCCATGTTGGACTCAGCCCAGGACACCATCTCATACCATTGCTGCTGTGTGTTTTGCTTTGTAGATGCTGGCTGTTACCTCAGCATCTGCAATGTCAGGGGGCCAGCAGTCTGCTGGGATAGATATTTTGCATTCTGGTTGGGGGGGGGGTTTGCACTGCACCCGTCAGGTTGTATGTTGGCAATATGTGTGTGTGTTTGGTATGTTGTTTGTAATATTTATGTGATTCAGAGCATATCTGTGAATTTCCAACACGGTTCCTACCATCAGTCGAGAAAGCCTTGTGATTATCCTTAGTGTCCTGTACAATTTGTATCTTCATAGGTTCATAGGTTCATACTAGGCTTTCCACCCTAGGGCATTTATAAGCCTAGCCAGAGTGTGTGTGGCTTTCGCCACCCCTTGCTATGTGAATATTATGGCCATTTATGATTTACTTTACTGTGCCTCTGTCTGGACGTGACACAGTGAAGACCCCCGGTGTACATCTATGATCATCCATCCACTTGGCAAGATTCCTGCTGAAGAGTGTCAGTGAGGGGCTCTGCCTAACATGGAGTGGGATTCTGTTCCAGGGTGTGGGGAGCCTCTGGGTTATGTATATGTCCCTCCAGCACATCCTATTTCATTAAGTGTTGAGGTTGACATCTCTCACTCTCACAGCTCCGATGGCTTTGAGTTTTCTGGGGTGGAGCATGTCCATTACTCCTGTGTTGGACATGGCCTTGTACAACAGACATACAACGCCTCTGTGTAGGCAGTATGTGACTGCATTCAGCTGGGGTGTCTACAGCCAGGCAGCATATGACATATATTTGAGACCCTTTATCCTCTTGGTGAGGTACCTTTGAGGTCTTTCTAACTGCTGCAGGTGTCAGGTAAGGTACATCCCAAATGAGGCATTGTACTAGATTATGGGTCTGATAAGAGAACAGTATAGGGGCACAATGACCTCTGTTGACGTAGATGTGAATCCTTTCATGATACGGTGTCCAATATAGACAGTCTTCCTAGCCACATTGGCAATGTGAGTGTCACATAACAGGTTACTGTCCACTTGTGTCCCTAGGTCCCTGATTACTCCTTCCATACATAATGGTTTACCACCTATGTGGTAATTTGGGAGTACCTTGTTTGGTATTTGGTGGGACATTCATACTGTCCAGTGTCTTCATGAAGGCTGGGTGGGGTTCCTGTGTGTGAGAGTGTGGTCTGTAGCATGCTACAGACTGTACAGCAGTCTTGCCTACAGTTAGTTGCACATGGGTGGACTCCGATGCTTTATGCATTGTCAGTTACCTGGACGTATGGGTGTCTGTGCTGAATATGGATACTCACCCTCCTTTTATGTTTTGGTCCAGGTTTTGGGGCCATAACACATGATATGTGGTATAACCTGGTAGTGCTGGTGTGCTGTCAGGAGGCTTGCAGCAGGTTTCTGTCACTGCACAGACATCGATGTTCTCCATACTGGGGAGGGCCTCGGGAGCATGCATATTGAGGTTTACACGTCTGGCATTGGTCAGCATTACCCTTATGTTTCTTTCCACTTATGTTTTCAAAGGTGGTGGGTTAGTCTTTTCAGCCTTGCCTATGAAAGGCTCTATGGAGGTGGCAAAAACCTTATCCAATATCCAGATGCCCAGGGGTAACAGGTGCAAGCCATCCCTGGAACAGCAGCGTGGCTTGTCAAGCATGACATCCCAAGCAGACAGACATTGGATCCCCTTGGAATGACACCAGTAATTGTGCCACTTGTTAAAGCTGATCATTCTGTGTTTGTACTGTGGCATCATTCTTGGTGAGGGTAGGATGCTGCAAACGGTCAGTGTCATACCGGCCTGGACTACATAATCGGGGAGCTCATCTATGTCTCTTTTCATGTAGTCCGGGGAGGTACATCTCAGGTCATTCACGCCAGCATGGACTATGACTGCATCATATTTCTACTTGCTTTGGGGTGACCTGCATACTTGTGTTATGTGGCGTATTGTAGCAGCCTACAGGCAGCTTACTGTACCCTTTCCCTTGTTCAGTCTGGTGAACGGGACAGCAGCGTGTCTCACTATGGAGTCACCTATTACAACTGTATCAGGCATGTTGTTTCTCCTTCTGGCCTGTGACTGTTTGGCACACCAGCTTTATGTACTATGTGTTGCATGTGCTATGTTTGGAGGTTGTGGTTTCTTGGGTGTCTGCTTTGGAGGCCTCTGTTGGTGTGGTGTGTTTGTAATTAGGGCCTCTGGGAATGTTTTTCTGTGTTTATGTCTTTGGTTTGCAGTTGTGATAGGTCTATGTGGGACTGGGTTTGTGGTGTGTGTGGTTACCTTCTCCTCCTGACTAGTTTTGACAGTACTGAGTTGAGGGAGCTCAGCCTCCGGTTTGGATAAATGGTTGCATCTCTCACATATATTTGTATTTCTTGGGGGGAGTTGAGGGTTGTCCGTGTACATGGGGCAGGTGTAACATTGCCTCAAGATTCACAGATTCAACTTGTTGTAGCTGGCCTTAGTGGATTGTATGTGTGGACATATTTTATTGCCATACTACTGATCAGTGATTACTTCCCTTTTTATGTTTTCTCTATCATGTAGTAGCTTCCTCATTCTCTTGCATGGTTTGGTAATGGCTGGAGTCCACCATGCCAGATGCCTGCGTGTATGGCATTGTGTCTTGTTTTAATTTAGGATTGCATACTCCAAGCATTCCTGGCAGTGTTCATGGAATGCCTGTATAACAGGTTCTGAGGTGTGGCCCATATTTTGCACCTGCACAGTGCCTTTAATGGATTCCACATCAGTTTGGAGGAGTGCAATGTTTGCTTTACACATGTTTTTCACTGTGGTTTTCTGGCCAGGGACTGTGGTCAGGATGAGTATATCCAGTGTGATTACTCTATGGTCTGGTCTTACCAGTGAGGGATACACTTCTCATCTTGCCATCCAGTACGCATGTTGCTGATTATCACATCCAGTATGCTTAACCCTCTTGTGGGAGTGGTACGTTGTTCCTGGGCATTTTGGTTTATGGATTCTAGGAACTTTTGTCCTACAGTGTTGGAGCTAGTATAATGCTCCCAGTCTATGTCTGGGTATTTTCAGTCACCCAATATAATGTGGTTTGGAGGACTTGATATATTCATGTATTCCAACATAGGCCAGGTGCAGTTCCTGGTGTTGGGATGGTAGTCTGTTGCAGGCTATAAACTGGGAGGCAGTTTTAGCCACTGTTACTTGACCATGGCTAGTCCATGCTGCTTCTTGTTGTGGTACCAACATGGGGGTGTGGTTATCCTTGATAATTATTGCTAGTCACCCTCCTTTTGTAGCTTGTTCCATGTTTTGAGGATGTACAGCACAGTATGAGGTGTAACCTGGTAGTGTTAGGGTGCTCTTGTGAGCCTTGACCCAGTTTTCTGTTACAGCACAGATATCAACATACTCCATACTGGGTGAGTTTAGACTGCATGCATCTTGCTGTTTAGACTTCTGGCATTGGGTAGCATTACATCTAGGTTCTTATCCCTTATGATACCTATAGAGGTGGGTTTGTGTTTTGAGCCTTACCTATTCAGGGCACGCTGTGGGTAACAATAGCCTTTGCCAGTATCCATACAGCCTGCACTGATAGGTGCATGCCAGCCCTAGCAGATGGAGCATCATGTCATGCTCAGCATGTCATCCCAGGCTGGCACACATTGGATCCCCTTTGACTAACTGCAATACTTCAGCCAATTATTGCAATTGATCGTCTCATCGTCATATTGTGGCGTCATGCTTGGTGAGGGTAGGATGTTAGTCAGGGTCCTCAAGTATGCATATACTACATGGTGTTACATTGCTTAACACATGGCATTCATGCCTCAGGTGGTGCTGCAGGGCTGCCTCTGTCGGATGCACATACTACACTCCCTGTACATGTTTGAGAGCAGGTTATGTCATTTTAGGCATCCCTGTTATTATATGAGTGAGTCAGAGAGGGGTATCATTCCCAGGGTTCCTACTGAGCCAGTGTATGTGCTATGCATTGCCTCTTTGCCAAGGCCAGGGCATACTGGGCATGCCTCCTTCTGCCTACTGGGGCAGGCTCAGGTTGTTCCTCCTCTGAGTCACGCTCTGCCTGTGATGGCCTTGGCAATGGTGGGGGGCTGTTTGGCCCGGCCCTATGCTGGTACTGCTGTAGCTGTGTTCGCAAGATCATATTATGCAGCATAGCACATACCATGACAATTTGGGTACATGTAGTTGGTGAGTACTGCAAGGCTCCACCAGATGTGTCCAGACACCGGAACCGTGACTTGAGCAGCCCAAAAACACGCTCTATTACATTACGTGTTTGTGCGTGTGCCTCATTATGGCGTTCCTGTTCAGGTGTGTGTGCACTTCTGATGGGTGTCATCAGCCACGGCTCCAGTGCATAACCTGCATCCCCCACTAGGTGTCCATGTGGGATATCCCCATTGGCAAATGTCTGGTACAGCTGCGTCAAATGCCAGATATGGGAATCATGGTAGCTCCCAGGGCAGCCAGCACACACATTCATTATTATGCCCTGGGCATCACACACGACCTGGCAGTTGATGGAGGGGAAGCCCTTGCAGTTAATGTAGGCCCTACCCCGCTCACCGGCTGGCGCTTTGATGTGTATGTGCATGCAGTCTATTGCACCCACTACCTCAGGGTATTCCACTATTTGCTGGAAGAGACGCATATTGCTGGCCAATACCTCACGGGCATTGGGGAAATATACATGATCACCGACATGTGCTGACATGGCATCCAGGAACTGGTGCAGTACCCTGGAGACTGATGCCTGTGATATCCCCATCATATCACCAGTTGGTCTCTGGAAGGTACCTGTTGCTAGTATTCTTAGGCCAACACATACCTTGGTTTCCACTGGGATGGGTTCCCCTCTGTTGGTTCTGTGTGTGAGGCATGGCCTGCACAGCTCGACAATTTGCTGAAGGAGGTCTCTGTCCACTCTATAGCGCTCTACTATCTCCAGCTCATGTAACCCATGGTAGGTGACCCTGGGCCTGTACACTCTTCTCCGTCTCCTCACTGTGGGTTGTCTGGCACCATCTGCATTGTCACCACCCTCAGCAAGTCACCTATGTCTCCTTATGACCGCTATGGCAGCCCCTAGCATTTCTGCTCTGAGTTCAGCTTTTTCAGTTTTCACTTCTAATAGCTTACCCCTGTCTTGTAGTGTCTCTTGAGAGAAACATCCTGCACTGCTGTTTGCAGAGTTTTAAGTGCTTGGCTGAGCTACTATTCTGCCTGTGTAATTGCCTGCTTCTAATTGTTTTCACCTGCTAGATCCAGCAGTATTCCCTGCTAGCTTCCTACTAATTCTGTTGCTTCCTTTTTCCTTTCTGCTTCCTCAGGGGGGAGCAACGAGCATACCAGCAGAAACACGCTCACAGTGGCTTACACGCGCGCACACATGCTTACACGGTTCAGAATCTGCTTATTTGGGTTAAAACACGTGCACACCAGTGCAAACAGTGTTACAAGTCTGCCAACAGGCTCCCACATGCTCAGTCTGCCTTACACGCGCACACACTGCCCTACGCATGCTTCATGGTGCACACACGTGCGCATGCACGCCCAGCAAGAAACTTTGGTGTAAGCAACAGTGTACACCTTCCATTTCTTGACTTTCCCATGCTTATGTTGTGGCACTCCTCTTTCCATGATATGTGTCTGATATCTGTCATGTAACACTGACCTCCAATGAACTGCATTTCTTTCTACCATTCCCCCCTGTGATGTCACTTATTTCCTACTCTATTCCTCCCCCTTATGTATCTCTTACACTACTCAGAATGTGCTCATTTGCTATGTGACAGTGGAATTCAGTATCCTAACACTTATTTACATGAGATTGCCTACTAATGCTTAGTTACATGTCTTAGACTCAGCTTCCCCCCTTAGCAACCACTAAACGGTGGCCATGTTGTTTTTGGTCTGCTGGTCCCTGCATTGTAAATCCATGTATTGCATAAAACCCACATTTGTGGGTTTATAACCTTCATTTTTATGTTTTATACAGCGCAGCCTGTTTGCACGGGGCTGCGCTCCGTTTAAACATTTTTCATATTTGTATCAGGGTACCTTGCCAATGGCCACATATTTGGCCATTGGCATGCTGCCTGACACACATGGCTCCATTGTGATTTTTGCAGAAACGTACTCAGTTGTCAACTGAGTACATTTCTGCAGCTAAAACGGCTCTTACACAGGCTGCTTTGGTCTTCGTGGATCGCTAATCTACCTCAATTGCATGCCTTTCGGCTGCAAGTGAGGTGATTAGCATATCCATGCCCACTCCGTGTAAGAGACGTTTTAGCTGGTCTCTTGCACGGACTTTAGGGCTGTTCCTGGATCGTGAAGGCTGCATGGAGTCTTACGCTACTCTTAGACTCCATGCAAGCCTTCGTGAATCCTGCCCAATGTGATAATAGTGAAATGTTTCCCCGCTTATTTTTTTGGAGGCAATGGGAAGAAAGTATTCCTTTTAACAGATCACATCATCATTATAGCAATCGAACCAGCAAGTGAATAAACCTAAAAATACACTTCTACCTAACCTGGAAAAGAGGGGAGGCAACCACCAGACATACTTATAAGAGAATATGAGTCCAAAGGGAGAAATAAAATTTGACTAAGGTTACAGAAGGAAGAACCTGCTCCAATTAAAGAGATTCTTTAGCATATATCTATGGCATGGCAGAGCAGCCCACAGAAATGGACTCAGAAGAAGATTGAGAGTTGTGTAGTACCATTCTGCATACTGAAAGTATTGTAATGCACTGAATAAATGCAATTAGTAGGATTTAAGAGAAGGAATCACTCACTGAGAGGATGTATTCCAAGGGAACGAAATAAGGAAGTACATAAAAGTATACAACCTGAGCAGAATTCTCAATTTTCTTTCAAAAAACAGAAAGCCATACAAATTAAAAATTCTGTCAGGTTTGTGCCAATAAAGAAAAACTTGCCAATAGGAAATACTTTACTAGTTTAATAAATGAGAAAACAACAGTAACCAATTAGTGCTTTAAACTAATTTCTGTCAGTATAATACAAAAACAAAAATTAAATAATGGAGGAGACTAAGCAATAGGTATGTGCAACCAAGGAAAAGGCTAAACCTGAAAAAAATATTCTGAGATACCTTTTGTAGTGGTAAAACAACCTAGAGAAGAAAAAGAAAGTGAGAAGGGGTGTCCACTCAACTGAGATTGAATGAGACCAACATAAGGAAAATAGAAAAAGAGAGGACAGTGCATACTAGGAGACTTCATAACCTTGAACAGAGCATTAATGAGATTTCTGTTGAACAAAATCAAGGGACATTAAACAAAAAAAAGAGAGAGAGAGAGAGAAAAGAAAAAACAAGCTATAGAAAACAAGTGTTGCCAAAGAATAGTTGCATGAGCTGTATTTTATAAAAGAATATTTAGAAACTGTGACCCTGATGTCTGTATTGGTTAGATAGGAGGCAGTGCTTTCTACCTCATAACAGAAAAAAACATAAGAAAACTCCAGGGCTGACTGACCTTAAAGTAAGCCAAATAAATTTTAAAACAACACAGTTGCAAGATAACAGTGAGCAGAGCAAGGCACAATGTAACTAGATCTGTAGAGGAAGTAAAGACAAATAGGAAGTAGTCCACCAACTGTTAATATGCAAAGCTGTCTGGAACCTATTCATAGGTTCATAGGTTGGTACTAGGCTATCATCCTTAGGGCCTATACAAGCCCAGCTATAACAATTCCCTGTCTATTTCTTCCCACAGTATTTACTTCCCTGGACCCCTGTCTAGCAGGGCGACTGATGTGATCCCCAGGGTGAATTTCCTATCTCCCATCCAATCATCAAGGTTCCTTTTAAAGAGGGCCAAAGAGGCGTTCTGCTTGCCATGTATGGCAGTCTATTCCAGAGTCTGGGAAGACTCTGGGTCAGGAACTTATCCCTCCAGCATGTTTTGTTCATTGTGATAACAAGGTTTTGATCCCTGGAGTGTGTGTCTCTGAGGGATTGGGATTTCTTTTTGTAGCACGTCCAACAGCTCTGGGTTTGACATGAACTTGTATGTTAAGCAGAGATTGCCTCTGAGCAGATGATATGCGACAGAGAAGAGGTGGAGTTTTTTTAGATGGTCAGCATATGGCATCTGCTTTAGGCCTGTGATTCTTTTAGTAAGGTATTTCTGTAGCCTTTCCAGTTGTTGCAGATGTCTTGAGAGGTACATATCAAAAGGGGCATTGCACTCTATAATGGGTCTAATGAGTGATGAGTAGAGGGGAACAATGACCTCTTTTTTCTGGATGAGAAACCTTTTGTGATGAGGTGTGCCACATAGAAGGATTTCCTGACTACTGTGGCGATGTGACTATCAAAGGAGAGACTACTGTCCACTTGTGTCCCAAGGTCTCTTATTACACTTTCAGTGTTAAGTATATTACCTCCTATGTTGTAGTTCATGGGTACAGAGTTTTTACCAAAGGGGATGACAATGCACTTTTTGGCATTGGGCTTGAGGCCATGGCTTTGACACCAGGCATCTGTCTCAGTGAGGCCCTTTTGTAGGATGTCCACATCGTTAGGAGTTTCAATTATGGCTCCTAGTTTGCAGTCATCTGCAAACTTCATTAGCCAAAGACCTTCTCTGTTAGCCTGTACTTCAGAGAAGTAGATACCAAATAGGAGAGGACCCAGGACTGAACCCTGTGGTACTCCACTTGTCACTGGTCTGAAGTTGGATTTGGAGTCTGCTACTTTCACAGTGTGGATTCTGTCAGTGAGCCAGTTGGCAACCCATCTTGTGACATAGGGATTTATACCAAGTTTAGTGAGTTTATCTATAATTCCAGAGTGGGGGATGGTGTTGAAAGCCTTGGCAAGATCTATATAGGCTGTGTGAAACACCTTACCCTCGTCTACGGCTTTGGTGACTGCTTCAAAGAAGTCTATCAGGTTTAGGAGACATGATCTGCCTTTTACAAACCTGAACTGGGTGGGGTCCAGAGTTTGGAGATTACCAATGTCTTTGTTTATAAATTCCATGATGATACATTCCATAGCCTTGTAGATCAGGCTCATCAGGCTAATGGGGTGGTAGTTCCCAGGGTCCGTGGTGGCTCCCCCCTTGTGGAGTGGGATAACTATCACTGTGCACCATTCAGCAGGCACAAAACCTGAGGTGAGGCTACGATTGAACATGGTACTTAGGTGGGGTGCCAGTTCGTTCTGTAGTTCGTGTAGAATGCAGCCTGGGATGTTGTCTGGTCCCATGCTGTGTTCTTGGCTTTGGAGAGTGTGGTTTTTACCTGTGCAGCTGTGATTACAGGAACTTTGCATTCTTCCATTATAGAGATGGGCTCTTTAGTGGGTGAGAGGGGGGTAAGGTTAGCACTTAACCTATCTGCCAGGATGTTGGCAATATCAGTTGGGTCTGTATATTTAGTGCCATTGTGCTGTAACTCAGAGCAGATCTGAGTGTTGCCATTGAGATTCTTGACATAGCTATAGAATGCTTTATGGTTGTCTTTAGAATCAGTGGCGATTTTGTTTTCATAACTAGCTTTGGAGGATTTTATCAGGGATCGCAGCTTATTACTGAGGCTGACCAGGGAGCTCCTCAACTCATGGGATTTTACTCTCTTTTCTAACAGTTTCTTCCTTCTGTTGTACAGTTTGTTTATGGCAGGGGACCACCAGATTGGCTTCGTTTTTTTGGAGGATAGCATCTTGGTTCTGTTTGGGATAGCACGATCTATGCACTCGAGTAAGTGCTTATAAAGTGCAATTGTGTAGGATTCAGTAGTTGTAACTGTATTGTCCATCTGCATGGGTGTCATGAAGTTCACCACTTCTGTCTTAATAAGCATGAAGTTGGCTTCTATTTCTCTGTGTCTTAAGTTGGTATAACTGGTTTTACATCCTGCATGTTATCTGACTATCTCAAGGATTACTTGCATAAAATTAGACCCCCTTAGTAACAGCCTGCATATCATTGCTGGAGACTTCATGTGTCCTGACAGAGTGCTCTTCAAACTATCTGGAGATGTACAGCGCTAAGTATATTTTTCTGGCACTTCAGAGTTGTGCACTGTTAATTGTTGCTTGACTAATTTTATATCATTGCTGGCTGACTTCAGAGTTGTGCACTATTTTTGCTTCAGTGTGTAGTTTTTCAGATCTCTGCTGAAGGTGTTGGTTTTCCCCTATCCACCCTCCCTATTCCTGTCTTGTTGTTAAAATTTGGAGGCTTTTGCAGTTGTCCGCCCCCACTGTAGATTTGATCTGGGACACTCCCCCAGTCTCATCTCTTTACCTCATTCTACCTAATAGACTCCTTCTGCACTTGTTTTAGTCATTTTTTATTTAATTGCATTTTTTTAAACTGTTTGGTCTAACATTGCTACATACTCAAGTGTGCTAGCTTACACTGCATTTGAATTGTTTTTACTGCTGTTTTAGCTACTTTTCTGTATATAAAAAAAAATCTAAGCCTGTTTCCTACCTTTCCTGTAACTAGTGTAGTCCAGATTCAGATTTGCTGTATCCAGGACTGTATGTAAACTTTTGAGCCCCTCCCCCCCAAGCTTTCTGTGCTGGACGGAAGCCTTCTAGCTTATCAGTGGGAGTTGTAAGCACTAGGTAACCTATCTTCCACATAAAGAGTGTTTCTGGCCCAGAAATTGTAGTTATTGGCCGTTTGGGCATTTTTTCCACCTCTCTCAACTTTCTGATTTAAAAGCCAGCATTTACTTGTCCCCCCCTTTCCTGTAATTAGTTTAGTCCAGATACAGATTCTTAGTTTTAGCACTTGAATTTGCTTATTCATGATCAGCACTTGTTCAGAACTTGTAAGCACTAAATAGCCTACTAATTACTACAGCACTCAACCTTCCTCATTACCTAGAGGAAAACAGTTTTGGTACTTACTTTCCTCACTTGCTTAGAGAAGAACAGCTCTTGTACTCACTTTCCTCACTTATCTAGAGGAAAATAGTTTTTTATTCAGGCATGTCCAATGGTCAGCTCCCAGTGTTCTCTCCTGTTTATCTGATCAATCTGGGCATCTTAGGGCAATGTAGAAATTGCCTCATGTACACAGACAACCCTCTCCTCCTACCACCCAACACTGCAACCTGTGAGAGATGCACTTATCTAGCCAAACTGGAGGTAAAGCTCTCTCCAACCAAGACTGAACTTGACAGTCAAGAGGAGAAGGTAAACACTTGCACCACACCACATTCATCACATAGTCTCACTAAATCTACACCAACAAAACCCACACATAGAAACACAAAAACATTCACGGAGGCTCTCAATAATAATCTGCTCAAGCAACAGAGACCTCCAAAGTAGAAATGCAAGCAACCTCCACCCCCCAACACAACCCAAATGGCAAATAGCCTGCAGACTCAGTGTGCCACTCAACCACAGCCAAAAAGGCAAAACAACGTACCCAACACACTAGCCATAGGTGACTCTATAGTCAAGCACACTGATGTCCCACTCACCAGGCTAAGCAAGGAGAAGGTTACTGTCAGCTGCCTGTTGGGTGCCAGGATTCGCCACATAGCCCACGCACTCAGGTCACTCCACAACAAGTACAAATATGACTCTGTCATTGTCCATGTTGGTGTGAATGACCTGAGACATACCTCCCTGGACTACATGAAAAGAGACATGGAAGAGCTCTCCGATCTTCTAGCCCAGGCAGAAAACCCTAGCCCTGAGTAGCATTCTGCCATCACCCAAAATGATACCGCAGTACAAGGACAAAATGATTGACTTCAACAATTGGCTAAGCTTCTGGTGTCATTCTAAAGGGATCCAGTATCTGTCTGCCTGGGATGACATGGTCGGCAGACCACAATGCTTTGCCAGAGATGACGTGTACCTGTCACCCCTGGGATTCTGGATACTGGCTAAGGTTCTTGCCACCCCTATATTGCCTTTTTCAGGCAAGGTTCAAATGACAAATTCACCAGCGTAACAGGAACAGGCAAGCAAAAACTGAGGGTGATGCTACTCAACGCTAGAAGTCTAAATCTTAAAATGCACTCACTCGAGGCACTCCTTAAAATGGAGAACATCGATATCTGTGCAGTGACTGAGACCTGGTTCAAGGCTCCAGAGACCACCCCTGCACTACCAGGCTATAACTCATACCACACATTTCAGCCATGTAACCTGGACCGGAACACTAAAGACGGAGGTGTGTCCATATTCATTAAGGATATCCACACCTTCAAGCTAGTTGTTCAGCATAATGCAGCCGAGGTTATCCAAGTGCAACTAACTCTGGGCAAAACTGCAATCCAAATTGTAGCTTGCTACAGATACCCCACCATGCCCCAGGATTCCCACTCCTCTTTTCTTGATGTACTGGAAAATATTAGGGTTCTACCAAACACCCTAATAATGCACGATTTCAACTACCTCACCATTAACTGGGAAACTTCACCCAACTTCATGTACTTTTTTGAATTCTGGATCACATGACATTTTTTTGAATTTTGGATCATATGACATGTTGTTATAAAAGTATCGCTTTTATTTCATTGCTTTGTATCTGAGGAAGTTTCAATGGTTTAGAACGAAAGCGCTTATACTACTAATAAAATCTAGCTTCTTAGTGGTTTGTCTTGGATTTTTCATTCTAAATCTTGCCTTTTTGTTTTTATCAATTAATAGAATCAATTATTTAATTCAATGGCATATAAAAGAGAGGCTTGTAGCACTATCAAACCAGAGAGTTTTTTTTTTCCATAGAGGAGGCTGCCTGCAAATTCCAAGATGTTCAGATTTGTATAGTTACTCAGACATGGTACAATGATGGCACTCCTTCTATAGCAAGGTTTAGCACCTGTCATGCCTTTAGACCCCTGAGAAACTGCAGGGAAATATATGCATTTGTTAGAAGCTCCATTACTTCTCATCAAATTACCCACAACTCTAACTTGGAGCTCATTGAGATCCAAATCATCCTTAACAAATTCAACTATAACTTCACTGCTAGCTACAGATCCCCATCAATGTCACTCAAAGATCACAGAAATTTACCTCAACACCATTGAGGTGAATATCAAATTAAATATCCAAAATGGGCTTTCACTAAGTGAGGAATCTACTGCAAAAAATATCCAAGAGGTTGAGAGGTATGACTGAAGCATACAGGAACATGGCCTGATAAAAGTAAAGAAATGAATAAGGGCAGCACCCTCCCTGATGTGTCAGAAATACCTTTCCTTCATCCCCTTTTGAAAAGCCACCCCCATCCAGCCTTTGCTATTGGAGTTCCAAATCAATTACATGCCTTTTTGAGACAATGGACTGTATTTTCATTGGTGGATTATGTGGATAATTAAGTTAATAGATTATATAATGAGATGGTTTATTCATTCATTCATTCATTGTTTGCATCTGATGAAATCTTGGCAACTTAGACGAAAATGCTGTGTGTGGAATTGTGTTTAATTCTATGATTGAGCCGACTATTTTCCTTCATCTGTGATACTTATTTTGCTTGGTATCAAATTAAATACCTTCTTACTACTACAAGACTTCAGTTACCCAACCATTGACTGGCACACTTACACCTATAAAAATAGTTTAGCTCAGTGTTTTCTAGATTTCATGAATACCAATACTCTGGAGCAAATTGTAAACCTACCCACTAGAGGCTCTAATGCCCCTATCTTGCTCCTTACAAACCTAGCTCTACCTGGACTCCACCCTGTATCTCTGCATCTCGGATTAAGCCTGAGCACAAATCAGTCATCTTCTTTGTTAGCCTGCCTTTCAACCTCTTAGAGCAGAAAATCTGGACAAAGCCTAAAATAATGGGGGGAAGACAAAGGCCCAAAAATAGGGACAGATTTTAAACACTACTCTTATAAACTTAGAAAGTTGCTAGAATAACAGGATTTGTATTAGCATGCATGTTCAGAAGGATATGAAGTCTGAACCTCAAATGTATATCATCATTTAGTGACTTCAAATCTCAGTGATTTGACAGAAAACCACAAATTAAATCAAAGTCATAGTCATAATAAAAGTAAACTTTTTTGTCACTCAGAAATCACACAAGTGCAAAAACTGAACAAAGTTCCATGTCTCCGGGCTCAGTTTGCAAAAAATATATAGACTATTTTCACAGACATTTACACATATAACACCTAGTTATTACATTAAGGACATGCAGGTAGACACACTAATATTGTACATAATTAGAAACACATTTTAACACCTTTAGAAGTGAACACTTACTTGCCTGAGACTTTAGTATTACATAGGTACTTGGTTAAAACATCACATTGATCCTTTCACAGAAAGAGACATTTGAGTATTGCACTATGGATCTTAGAGTATTGCACTATGGTTAATTTAAGAATTTGCAACATGTATTTCACTGAAAGAAGAGATATTTTACTGCATTGCTATTGTCCTAGATGACATATAAGTTACAGTCATGGTGAATATTGCACTAAGTATTAGATGAGATTGGTAACCAGGTTAATACAACTTTGAGACAGTTTATACTGACACAGGTGGACATCATGGAGTGTAGTGGTTATTAGAGTTCAGCAGCCTGATGGCATTAGGGAAGAAGCTAAATGAGGAAAAGATCAAACATATGAGACAAAAATCTGGACATTTTGTGAAAATTTGGACAGATGAGAGGTATGTCTGATAGCTAGTGTTTAGAGCTTTTCACCCTGGGCCTCCTCTGAAAGCATCAGGGCACCTTCAACATATCCAAACTACCACTGACTCAAGCAGTGTCATGGAAAAGGCAGTTGGGGTGCCAAAAGTTTCTGAACTTTCTAGCCTCTGGATTTTGTATATCTGCCAGTCAGCTAGCAATCATTTCTAGGCTGGATGGATACGTACTTTTCTATCTTCTATTACATCATTTTTCTATGAAATTTTTTTTTTCAGTGAATTTCATTATCTTTGGATATGAAATGCCTTTTGTGAGACTTTCATGTTGGTGAGGGGATTTTTACTTATAGGTCAGTCCTTTTCCAGGGAGTCTCCAGGAAGAAAAAGCAGAAATGTAAACATGTTTCTTTTCCTGTTTATATAACTATGGACAGTGAATATTTGCTAAGTAATTAATTTCTGCTTTTACTGTATTAAATCATGGTTACTCACTGCATTCTAATAAAAAAAGAAAATGATTTCTCTCCTAGTCTGTCAATGGCTTTAAGTCAGATGAGTACAGAGGGAAAGGGGTGTGTGATTCATTTGTTAATTCTCTTATTCTGCTTCTGAGGAAACTGTTTCTTCATATTTCCCTTCAAAAGAACTATCTTTGTCTGACATTTATTATTAAATGAGAGAATTATTTAATTGGGAATAGAATGAAATGCCTTTTGTCCCAGCAGAAGTATGATGATTTGTTACAGATGAAGTTTCCTAAACCTGCAGCTGTTCCTTCTCTATTATCTGCCTTTGAAGATGTTTTCTTACCAGCTCACATTATGCATAACAGTCACTCTCTGCTCTGAAAGTCTGACAGGTTATATAAAGTATCGCAGACACATAAATTATTGTTCTCTAACCTCAAAATAGATCCTGTAGTGATATATTTATTTAAGTATTTTACTGGTAAACATATTGTGAATGCTAACTCTGTTCTTTTGAAAAGGATCGGAAAGCTTTTGAGAGGTTTTGGGAAGAGTTTATTCTTCTGCTATCATAACGTTCAGAGTTTTGAACTGCTAGGCTCACATGTTAAAATCTTTACTGGCTTCTTTTGTGAACATGAAGAAGTTGACTGTTACCATTCTTACTTCTCAGGCTGAAACTCCTTCATTTTCCTTAATTTTGCCTGTATCTCAGATAACAAAATCTTCATTAAAGTGTTGTTATGATTCAACTGATGCTACACACCTGCATCTCAGGTAACAAAACACTCAAAGTGTTGTTGTGATACTTCTGATGCTATTCACCTGCATCTCAGGTAACAAAACACTCATTAAAGTGTTGTTGTGATTCTCCTGATGCTACTCGCCTGCATGTCAGGTAACAAAACCCTCATTGAAGTGTTGTTATGATTTTCTTGATGTACTTACAGAGTTGCTGCTACTGGTTTAGTTATGAGAAGGTTTGCGCGGTTACATCCTTAAAATCTACCAGATGTTAAAAACAGAGGCTCTGAATTCTCCCATGGACAAATATGTATTATTTGGGCCCTCTGCTACTGAAGTCCTTACTAAATTTGACGAAAGGGGAAATTGATACAAGTGGCTCACACATATTTCTCAGTCTCCCTTTTCAAAGTTCAGTAAAATGTTCCTAGAAACAGAATAAGCAGCCTCAGCAAAGTTTGAACAAGCAAAATTTCAAAAGGTAGTGGCAAAAAAACTCAGAGAAAAAAAAGGGAGACTCTAAGAGCCAGTGACAGTCCAAAAAATCAGCATGACTATTTGCCTCTTATAGTCCTTTCAGACCTCTCAACTGTCCCTATTTTGGAGGAATGTTTCTGATGTCAGTTTGGAACTACCTTGCACAGGTTACCCCTGCTTTTTGCAGGTTTAGCCCTATTTTCAAGCTTGATTTACCCTTTTCACACAATTTTCTGAACCTCCTTCATCGCATGTGATTTGTGAAGCTGTCTAATACATTGAAAACCACACTACATGACCAACGTACAAGTGGCAACAATAATTTAAAGAAAGATGACTGACATCTTACATCAACCTATTTCTGAAGCAACAAAAATGACCTTTTATTGTAGAATTTTACACTATTTCTTTGATGATGTGCTTATTTTTCTATCATTTTTGTGAATTCCTGTTTTTTTAAATATGTTTCTGGGTAGTATCTCATATTCCTACTGGAAGCGGGAAGAGTTATGTGTATTTGGTATTAACATTTTATACTAATTATATGTACAGATTTTTACCTGGATGTTCATAATTTTCTAGAGTCTTTGTTCTTATTTTCAATGTTTGCTATATAAGAGATATGACCTTTCCCCTTCCTATTTTCAATGTTTGCTATATAAGAGATATGACCTTTCCCCTTCCTATTTTCAATGTTTGCTATATAAGAGATATGACATTTCCCCTTCCCAGCCTTAGTTCTTCAAAGCTCTCCTTCATTCTCTCCCTCCGCCTTCCACAGTGGCATCAAATTATCTCACAAAGATGGGTTCTAAGATTTTTCTAACAGGGGTACAGATGGAACTGGGAATCTTTTCTTTTTAGATTTCTTCCTGATCCTACAAATCAGCTGTTCCTATTTCATCTCATCTTGCAAACCAGATGTCCCCATTTCCTCCTATTTTAGAACAAATGTTGGTTTGGGAGTGATAAAATTTGTGACTTCTGCACAGATGGGCAAAGGCTTTAATTCTAGGATTTTTTCTGATACTAAAGAAGGAGAGGACTAGGGGACTGGTCCTAGACTTCTCCTTCCTCAAATTAGTCAAGATTTCAAAATTCAGAATGTTATCATTCAGAGCCTGTTAGGTCTCATGCACTCCTGCAGCTTCATGGTAGCATTTCACATAAACAATGCTTATAGTCACATCCTGATTTACTAGAAATTCAGGTATTTAAAAAAAATTCTGTGTCTGGCTCACATTATCATATGTTCATCATTTAATCACTGCTGCAGTAGCCTTGGCTATATTAGTTATGTCTTAGGATATAACAATAATCTAACTTCTAAAGCTTAAGGGCACCTTCCACATTCCTAGACCGCTAACAGTTCAAGCAGACCTGGAGAAAAGAGGTCTGGGTGTCAAGCCTTTCAGAGCTTTCTTGCCACCAAACAGTACTTCTCTTACAGGCTTTTGGAGGATCGACAGTTGGCATGTGTTTCTCCACTGCTGAGCAGATAAGTTCCATTTGGGGAAAAAGTAACTTCCACAATTCATTTTATGATTGAATCACTATTTTTTTTTTTAATAGACTGTTTTGTGCTAAGAATTTATTATGTTTTTTGGATTGTCATATGACTTTTCTGTTATTTGAAAGACTGTTTTTTTATTACTTTTAGTGTAATTTTTTCTATTGTTTAATCTTTATTGAGAGATGTTTTATAAATTGAGTTTATGGGGCTGGGGAAAGTGCATGTTGTACTCAGTGTTTTTAAGGTAAAATCCCTAATTTTTTGATACTTAACCGTTTGTTGACTACTGCTGTAATTTAGGAATTTACTATGTTTTTTGGATTGTCATATGACTTTTCTGTTAGTTGAAAAACTTTGATTTTATTTATTTATTTTATTTTTCATTTGTTGACCGAGATAGTCCGACTGAGCTGAGTAGCCCTTTTTCAGCCGAGGCCCAGGGAGAAAATCTCCACAATTATACATTAAATATTGAAATAAATACAAATGACAAAAGAAAATTAGATTTTGCAGAGAACAGTCAACACAGTGACTAATTATGTAAAATACAATTTCCAGAATCTACATTACAGATGATGGTCTACATAAACCTGTTTTGCAAATATCACAATTTCATTTTACAACAGTTTAGTGTGATACCATATTTATTTTACTTTTATTTTTATTTATTTTACATTAGGGGTAAATAACCTGGTTAGTGACAATTATGTTATAAAAGTCAAAGCTGTTGAGGTATGGAAGGGTCCTGGACTGTACAGGATTTAAGGAGGTTGGGTACAGAAGCAGGATCACTGAGTTTTTAGATATTCTCTTGCTACAGTTTTGAATTGCTTAGGGTTTTTTTGGATTCTGATTTCAAGTGGTAGTTTGTTCCAGGATATAGAAGGGTGGTAACTATAGAGGTTTTGACCGATTTTGTTGTTGGGTTTGTGTATTTTTAGCAGGTCTTGGTGGGAGCTGCAAAGTTGCCTGGCAGGGTTATAATGTGAGATGAGATAGGTTGGGACAGTAAGATCTCCGGTAGAGGTTAGAGTGGACTAAAAGGAGGTGAGAGAGAAGAAGCTGGTGGGGAAGCTTTAGCCAGTTTAGGTGTTTTAGGGCAAGGCAATGGTGAGATTTATAGGTGTGTTGTGCTGCAAATCTTGCTACCTTATTGTAAGTTGTCTTTTTTATGTTTATTACTTTTTTATTTACTTGTTTATTATGTTTAGTGTATTTTTTATTGTTTAATCTTTATTGAGAAATGTTATAAACTGAGTTTATGAGGCTAGGGAAAGTGCATGCTGTACTTATAGTGTTTTTAAGGTAAAATCACAAATGTTTTGATACTTAATGGTTTACTGACTGCTGCTGTAATGTTTACATGGGTTTCATGCTGCCCTCCAAGCTTTACCATGGAATAACTTGCTCAGTTCTTCCTTCCTCCAGCCACAAAAAGAAGAAAATTTCCAGGAAGCCTTAGATCCATCAGCCAGTTACTATTTTACCTCAGCAATAGATGACTGACTGTGCAATTGACATTTCTGGTTCAGCCAATCACTCATCTTCTTTCTTGGTTTACTCTAGTGTAGTCCATTCTTCCACCAGGGACTGGGTGTTAGACATGTCCTATGAACCTGTTGGAATGTTGTTGGTGGGCATGGTAGAAGCACTGTTGTTGGTCTTGAAGGAAGGACTGGGGAAAGCTTCTCTGCCTAGTCGAACTGGGATGCCTGCTTCCTGGGGTGAAAAATCCCTGGCAGGAGTTGGTCTGCTTCTATGAAGATTCCTATCAAAAAGAAACAGAAGTTTAAGCATTTATCTTCCCCTGTCTCTATTACTTTAGATAGGGATGATTTATTTAGTTAAGTCTCTTAAGTCTTTCTCATTTTGGATTTACTGGTAAGAAAAAAAAAATCTTCATTTTCTGAAGATTCCCAATGTGATGAACAGGGAAATGCTTGTGAAGTAGCAACTTCTTTTTTCCCCTCAGGAAACTGGTTCTGATTCTGATGAGGGCATTTGTTCTGATTGTCTCTTAGAAGAATGTTATTTTTCTGAAATGAAATCTAGGCTGAACCCATTGTTTTAGAGTAACATAAAGACATTCAAGTTTCTTTAAAAAATATTATGGTTTATTAGAACTGGAATCTCCTCATCCTGCTCCTGTTCCTCTTGTTCTGCAGCCTTGATGAGTGTTTTTCATCACAGCCTTCAACATGCCTGACAGCCAGCCTGCAGCCTTTAAGAAGTCAGACAGATTATATAAAGTTCCTCAGTGTTATAAATTATTTTTAGTCTAACATATGATACTGCAAAGATTTTTTAGCAAATCCTTCTGCAGTTAAACATTCAGCAAATGCTAATTCCCCTCTAACAAAGATGGGAAAGCTTTTGATAGAGTTGGGAAAAATAATGTTTTCCTCTACCATTCTTATTTGTTGGATTCTTAACGTGCTATTTATTTATTTATTTGTTTGTTTATTTATCGCTTGCTTCTTTTGAAAATATGAGGAACATTATTGCCACATTTCCATATTATGAGAGTGAATCTTCTCTAAAGACTGTTGTTGCTTCTGCTCCACAAGTAAACATTCTTTTAAGTATGCTTTTGACTGAGCTGATGCCTCTTAAAGAGAAACACATTACTGGAAGATTTGCATGGTTACGTTCTCAAACTTTGACTCTGGATGATAAGGCTGAAAGTTGGAGTTCTCCCTTGATAGGAAGGGTGCATCTGGAGCAGCTGCTGCTGAGGTCCTGAAAAGATGTGATGAGAGAAGAAAACTGATTAAAGGGTTTGACTGAGATTTATAAGCCTTCCTTCTCCAAGCAGACATTCAAAAGAGCAATAGCAGGGAGGCTAAAAAAGGAAGGGGAGGGGAAGCCACCCAGAAACCAGGACATCCCAACAAGTTGGAATGACTATTGACAAACTGTAATTCCTCCTTCCCACACTGGCAATCACCCAAACCTAGATATCAGTTTCTCTATCAGTGATATCAGGTGTCTGATATCTGATAACTGGATATCATTGTCTGAAATAATTTTCTGCCAAAGAGTTCAGAGAGTGATCCTTCAGGTGTATGAATGGAAGAGGGAATCCTTGCTTTTCATGTGATTCCTCCTCAACCACCAGATTAAATTTATTTTTTCTTTCTTATTTAGCTTATGTGGACTCAGGGGGTAACAGAACATGCTCTTCTTTCTCTGACAGGTAAACTATTTATTCAAGAATGTTTCTGGTACCAAAGAAAGAAGCATAATGGATAACAGTCCTAGATATTTTCTTTCTCAGTTTTTTGTTAATTTAAATTATGCTTATTATCACATTCTTATAGCCATATATTTAAATATTTGAAGACTTTCTATGTCTGAATTTCACTTGCAGTTCTCTGTACTACCCTTTGGGTTACCCACTGCTCCAGGGATGTTCACAGATTATCTAGCACCAGAGACAGACTATTGCAGATTGCAAGGTATTCTCATTTCTGCTTAATTAGATGACTTGCTTATCTTTGCAGAATCTTTTAGAATCTCTCACTTAAATAAGAGATCTCCTTCACAGACTGGGTTTCCATGAGATTTTCAGGAATCTTGCTTTACTTTTCCACAGGATTATATTCCTGGAGTGTCTTCTGCATACTTCAATTCGAAGTGCCTTTCTTCCAAATGAAAAAAAAATGGATCTATATGTAGATCTGTTCCTGTTTTTTTTTTAATCTGCCCAAGAATTCATCAGGGATCTTCCTCAGGATATTAGGATTCCTGGCTTCTATGATTCTCATTATTATTATAGTTAGGCGCCATAAGAGAATTCAGTGGTTCCTACAGTCTTTATGATCTCAACATAAACCTCCCCTGACTTTTCAAATTCTAGTTTGGGGATTTGAAAAAAGGAAACTGCTTGGGTGGAGAGACCAGATGTTTCTGAATCCATGTGTCGCATCCTCCCTTCCAGCTCCAGTACAGTCTATAACAACAAATGCCTCAGACTTTGCTTGTGGAGCTGTATAAAAGTGCAGGGTCTTTGGAACAAAAAATAAAAAAGGCAAAAACCCATAACCATCAAAGAGATATTGGTGGTAATAAATTCAATCAACTGCCTCAATTACCTGTTGTCCACAGGAACTCTACAAATGATTACAGAGAACACCACAGTGTTGTGGCACATACACATAAACACATGGAGGGGGGTAGTTCCAGATTATATCCTTTGTGTAGATTTTCCATGGTAGCGTGATGTATAGCAACTCAGCACATTCCACTCTACAGGTGTCTTACATTCTGTCTGACCAAAACATTGTGGCTGCCAATATACGCAGGACTAGGACAGACTCTCACTACTGGAAATTCAATCAGGGGGTCTTCGAGGATTTGCTCCAGTTGAGGGATATACCACAGATTGACCTATTTTCCTCCATTCACAACAAACAACTGGAAACATTCTGTTCTATGACTTCTTGTAAGCAGGCCTGGAAAATAGATGCATTCTCATTTCCTTGCATGCAAATGTTTCTGCTTTCCTTTTTACCTTTTCTGCTGATATCCAGCATTATTTTATAGATTCAAGACTCTCCAAAGAGTATTCTGGTTACTCCCCTCTGGCTCAGGAAGCTGTGGTTCTCTCTTTTTTTGGAAATGGCCAAAGACAATTACCATAAGCTTTCTCCCAGCCTTAGCTTACTCACACAAAGCAGGCTTTACTTGATACACCTCATCTTGAAACAACATCAACTAACTGTTTGGATGATATAATTTTAAAACCTTTTATGTACCCATTTTCTGAGGACATGCATCAGTTATTAAAGGAGACGAGAAACTTTTAAGGCTAGCATTTCTCTAATTTTACAATATTTGTGTGAGTTATTATCTGATATCATTACTTATTCCTCTATCTTTTAATGTGCTCACATGTCAAGATGTTTTAAAGGAGGTTCTGCATACCTGTCCACCTAGAAAGCAGGTGGCTCCTCCTTGGGATCTTAACTTTGTTTTTTGGGAAAAAATAACTCTTGCTCTTTATGAACCAGCTCAGCAGGATGACCTGAGGTTCTTAACATTGGAAACAGTGTTGCAGATTGCTCTGACTTCTGCAAGAAGAGTGTCTGATTTTCAAGTTTGTAGGGTGGTTCAACCTTAACTTATTTTTCATAAAGATAGGGTTTCTTTGCGAACTACTTAGGTTCATAGGTTCATAGGTAGGTACTAAGTTATTAGCCCTGGAGCCTATTAAAGCCTAGCCAAAAAGGTTCCCTGACTTTCGCCACCCAAGAAAATTATTCTCCTGTGCCCCTGTCAAGCAGTGCCACAGAAGTGATCCCCAGGGTGAATTTTCTATTTCCCATCCAGTCATCAAGATTTTTCTTAAAGAGGGCCAATGAAGAGCTTTGCTTGACATGAATGGGTAGTTTGCTCCAGAGTATGGGAAGTCTCTGGGAGAGGAATCTATCCCTCCAGCATGTTCTGTTTATTGTGGTGACAAGGTTTAGGTCCCTGGAGCGTGTAGTTCGGAGAGATTGGGATTTCTTTAAGTGTAGTATGTCCAACAGCTCTGGGTTTGACAAAGCTTTGTATGTTAGGCAGAGATCGCCTCTGAGTAGGCGATATGCGATGGAGTAGAGCTAGAGATTTTTAAGATGGTATGCGTATGGCATCTGTTTGAGGCGGGTAATCCTCTTAGTGAGGTATTTCTGTGGCCTTTCCAGTAGTTGTAGGTGTCTTATGAGATACATGCCAAATGGGGCATTGTACTCTATAATGGATCTGATGAGGGATGACTAAAGAGGAACAATGACCTTCTTTTTCTTAGAGGAGAACCCTTTTGTGATGAGGTGTGCCACGTAGAAGGATTTCCTGACTACTGTGGTGATGTGGTTATCAAAGGAGAGACTACTGTCCACCTGTGTCCTGAGGTCTCATCACACTTTCAGTGTTTAGTGAGCTACTGCCTATGTGGTAGTTCATGGGTACGAAGTTTTTACCAAAGGGGATGACAATGCACTTCTTGGCATTGAGATTGAGGCCATGACTTTGACATCAAGCATCTGCTTTTGTGAGGCCCTTTTGTAGAATGCCTACATCACTAGGTGATTCAATTATGGCTCCCAGTTTGTAGTCATCTGCGAACTTTGTTATCCAAAGACATTCTGTGTTGGCCTGCACTTCAGAGAAGTAGATGCCGAACAGGAGCTGACCCAGGAACGAACCTTGTGGTGCTCCACTCATCACTGGTCTGAAGTCGGACTTGGAGTCAGCTATTTTTACTGTGTGGGTTCTGTCAGTGAGCCAGTTGTCCATCCATCTTGTGACATAGGGATTTATGCCCAGTTTAGTGAGTTTATCTATAATTTCAGAGTGGGGGATGGTATTGAATGCCTTGGCGAGATCAAGATAGGATGCGTGCACTACCTTGCCCTCATCTATGGCTCTAGTGACTGCTTCAAAGAAGTCAATCAAGTTTACTAGACATAATCTACCTTTTAGAAATCCAAACTGAGTGGGGTCCAGTGTTTGGAGGTTACCTATGTCTTTCTTTATCAGCTCCAAGATGATATGTTCCATGGCCTTGCAGACCTGGCTCGTCAGGCTAATGTGGCGGTAGTTTCCAGGGTCCATGGTGGTACCCCCGTCGTGTGCCATTCAGTAGGCACATAGCCTGAGGTGAGGCTATGATTAAACATTTTACTTAGGTGGGGTGACAATTAGTTCTGTAGTTCATGCAGTACCCAGCCTGGGACATTGTCTGGTCCCATGGATGCTGTGTTCTTGGCTTTGGAGAGTGCGGTCTTTACTTGTTCATCCATGAATACAGGGGCTTTGCATTCTTCCGGTATTAAGATTGGCCCTTTGAAGGGGGGGGGGGTAAAGTTAGCACTGAACCTATCTGCCAGGATGTTGGCAATATCAGTTGGTTCTGTATATGTAGTGTCATTGTGCTGTATCTCAGAGCAGATCTGAGTGTTTCCATTGAGATTCTTGACATACCTGTAGAATGCTTTGTGTTTGTCGTTGGAATCAGTGGTGATTTTATTTTCATAACCGGCTTTGGAGGATTTTATGAGGGATCTTAGCTTCTTCCTGAGGCTGATCAGGGAGTTCCTCCAATCTTGGGATTTTACTCTTTTTTTGCAACAGCTTCTTCCTTCTGTTGTAGAGTTTGTTTATGGCAGAGGACCATGAGATTGGCTTCCTTTTTTTGGATGATAGCTTCTTGGTTCTTTTGGGGATGGCACGATCCATGCACTCGTGTATGTGCTTATACAGTGCATTTGTGTAAGATTCAGCAGTCATACCTCTATTTTCTGTCTGCATGGGTGTCGTGAAGTTTGCCAATTCTGTCTTAAGAAGCATGAAGTTGGCTTTGGAGTAGTTTTTGATGGTGGTTTCCTTAATGGGGGGGGTGGGATATGGATGTCAAGGGTGATTAGCTTGTGGTCGGATCTGACTAGCAAGGAGTAGACCTCTGGTGTGGAATACCGGTTACCCATTTGGTAATGACCAGGTCCAGGATATTGCTGCCCCTGGTGGGGGTGTGGACAAGCTGATGCAAGGCATTGGAATTTATGAATTCCAGAAAACGTTGAGCAAATGAGTTGGTACATGAGTAGTTTTCCCAGTTGATGGTCGGGTAGTTGAAATCACCCATAATTAAGGCATTGGGTTGTACCTTAATATTTTCCAGTATTTTAAGAAATGAAGAGTGGAAATCCTGGGGCATGGTGGGGGATCTTTAACAAGCTACAACCTGGATTGCAGTCTTGCCCAGTATTAGTTGCACTTGGATAATTTTGGATGCATTCTGTTGAGCAACTAGCTTGGAGGTGTGGATATCCTTAATGAATATGGACACACCTCCACCTTTAGTGTTTTGGTCCAGGTTAGATGGCTGAAAGGTGTGGTATGAATTATAGCCTGGTAATGCAGGGGTGCTGTCTGGAACCTTGAACCAGGTATCTGTCACTGCACAGATGTCGATGTTCTCCATTTTAAGGAGTGCCTCGAGTGAGTCCATTTTGAGGTTTAGATTTCTAGCATTGAGTAGCATTATCCTCAGAGTTTGCTTGCTTGCAGTTGTTAAAGTGGTAAATTTAGCCTTTGAACCTTGCCTAAGAAAGGCACTATAGGGGTGGCAAGAGCCTTAGCCAGTATCCAGAATCTCAGGGGCCACAGGTGCAGGCCATCTTTGGCAAAACTTCGTGGTCTTTCGACCATGTTGTCCCAGGCAGACAGATACTGGATCCCCCTAGAATGACACCAGAAGCTTAGACAATTGTTGAAGTCAATCATTTTGTCCTTGTACTGTGGTATCATTCTGGGTGATGGCAGGATGCTATTCAGGGCTGGGGACATGCCCTCCTGGGCTACAAGATCCGAGAGCTCCTCCATATCTCTTTTCATGTAGTCCATGGAGGTATGTCTCAGGTCATTCACACCAACATCGACAGTGACAGAGTCATATTTGTACTTGCTGTGGAGTGACCTGAGTGTGTGCATTATGTGGTGGATCCTGGTACCTGACGGGCAGCTAACAGTAGCTTTCTCCTTGTTTAGCCTGGTGAGTGGGACATCAGTGTGCCTGACTCTATAGAGTCACCTATGACTAGTGTGTTGCGTACGTTGTTTTGCCTTATGGGCTGAGGTTGAGTGGCACACTGATTCTCTGGGCTATTTGTCATTTGGGTAGTGTTGGGTGGTGGTGGTTGTCTGTGTTTCAGCTTGGGAGGTCTCTGCTGCTTCGGCAGATTTTTATTGAGAGCCTCCGTGAATGTGGGTGTGTGCTTTGTGTTTCTATGTGTGGGTTTTGGTAGTGTGGGTTTTGAAGGCCTATGTGTTGAGTGTGGTGTGGTGTAGATGTTAACCTTCTCCTCTTGACTGTCTAGTCCAGTCTTGGCTGGAGAGAGCATGGCTCCCAGTTTGGTTATGTAAGTGCATCTCTCACAGGTTGTAGTGTTGGGAGAGGGTTGTTGGTCTACATGAGGCAATTGCTACATTGCCCCAAGATGCCCAGATTCATCAGGTGGACAAGAGAAAGCACTGGGAGCTGACCCATGGACATGCCTGGATAGGTGCTTATTAATTTAAGTACTAAGAATTGTTTTCCTCTTGACAAGTGAGGAAAGTCGAGTGTTGTAGTAGTTTGTAGTTTATTTAGTGCTTACAACGAGTTCTGAGCAAGTGCTGAACACAAGGAAACAGCTTTGAGTGCTGAAACTAAAACCTAGCTAGTTCTAGCTAAAACTAGCTAGTTTTAGCACCAGTCCCCTGAAGAGAAGCAGGCCATGGCCTGTTTGGTGATCCACAGTCTTGTCCCAGATGATGCAAGGGTTTGAGGGTTGTAGCCATTTTATGGTAGATGCCTTGAATAGCAACCAGACCATTCAGGTATGTTAAGCACAGAGACTCACTCTCCAACCAGAAAGAGTCAGGGATCAATGCACTCTGCTCCTACTCTCACCAGGATCACAATATAAGCACAGATTCCAAGCTGTCACCTATAAAGCAGGTATTAAGCTTTCTGGTGATCAGCAGTCTCCAGGAAATAATGTAACCGCACTCCTTCTCTCATCAGGAGAAAACAGAAGCACTAATCCCAAAATGACTACTGAGAGGCAGAATGTGAGCTCTACAATAACTGGTGGTCTTGCAACAGATACTTAAAGGTAAGATGAAAAAATGGTTTATCCTAAACACTGCAGTGTGCACTAGAGGAGTTAGATGTGAAAGTATGTAACTTACATTTTACCTGTCTAAAAGTTAAGTTTTAGTGGAGAGTCACTATTTTTAAGACAGCAAATTAGATTGAAAGGGGGTGGTCACTTTTGTATTCTGGTACTATGGAATACAGTAGGATGGCCAATAAATTTAAATAGTTGGGGGGGGGGGGGTGATTTCACAAAATGATAATTCTGTGCTTACTCACACCAGCCAGTAAATGCAGAAAGGAAATGAGATATATGGTAAAATTAACATAAGGAGCAGGCAACTAGAAAGACAGTGGTGTTTAAGAACACAATGATAACCATATGGGAGTGTGGGAAAATTTTCTGTCTGACTCACAAGAGACAGGCTGTGGTCTCTTTTCAAGTTTTAATATGCAGTTAAAAGCAGAATACAAGTAAAACACAGTGAGAGAAAACAAATCACAGTATACAAAATAGAAAAAGGCAATAAAGTAATACAAAACACAACAAATAAAAAGCAAACTAACCTTTCCCTCACAGCAAACTGTAGCAGAATCTGAATGAGCCTTTCCAATAAAGCTTAAAATGCCTAAAATGTTATCCAAGTTTACTTTGAACCAGACAATCAATCACTCTGTCTTCTTTCTAGAAGCTAAAAATGAGGGAAAAAGGATTGTTCATACTCAAATATTACCTTGACAGAACTAAAACCTTCAGAAATTCTTATCAGTTATTCATATCTTATGAAAGTAAGAAAAAAGGTTGATCAGTGTCACAGTAAACAATTTCCAAATGGTTATGCTTTCCTATTTCCTTTTTGTTATTCCCACCATATCAAGTAAATTCCAGGCATGATCAAGGCAAATTCTACTAGAGTTTTGGTTTCCTTGGTAGCTTTTTTGAAATGGGTGGTTTCTACAAGTATTCTAGTAGCAGCAGTTTGGTCCTTCGTACATACCTTTACAAAGCACTAAAAAAGACTCCTTTTTAAGTCTTGAACTGGCTTTACTAGGAACATTTTCCAAGGGGACCTGGACCTCCTTCTTCCTCTTAGCCCTTATAAGTTTTGGTATTCTACCCTTATAGCTGCAACAGTGATCTAATGATTATCATAGTACAAACTTAGAATAACAGTAAATGTTTGAATAGATCAGTGCTGCAATGGCAAATCCCACCCTCTATCCCCTTTATTTTTGTTTGATTTGTATTGCTAGGGTGAGAGTATTGATTTCTACGTACCTAGCATGGACCTGTTTCAGGGTGCTAGCCTCCCTCTTTCAGTTAGTATGAATGTACTGAAGGGCTTGGCACTCATACCACTCATTTTCCCCAGCCCTTGGTTATGTGGAAGGTGCCTTTAAACTTTGGAAGCTGACCAAATGTTATATCCTAGTCAGGAGGTAACCCTTATAGCTAAGGCTACTGCAGCAATGATCTATTCAAACATTTACTGTTATGCTAAGTTTACTTTCACAACTATAATTTCTATTCTTTCAAACAAAGTAGCCCATTGTTTGGCAAAGGAATTAATGCATTCATGTGTCTCACACAGTCAGCCATTATACTGCTGAAATGGGGCATGCCTGCAACCTGTTTAGTATTTAATATTGATAGTTATACCCACATATTTCTAATGAAGGTAGTCAATTCTGATACTTTTGACAATGGAATTTATCTTTGGAAGCGTAATTTTTATTCTTATGCTGTTTGGAGGCATAACACAAAAAGCAGTTTTTAGGAATTCAGTTGTAAAATTACTTAACATCCACCATGTTTTATTATGTATGATTTTCTCATTTTAGTTTGCACTTTATAATTTTAAAATCTTTGTTCAGTGATGAAAATCACTCATGCATCAGTTTTGTAAGTTTATTCTGTCCCACAGGTTACATACTATACATATACATACATACATATAGATATATATATATATATATATATATATATATATATATATATATATATATATATATATATATATATATATATATATATATATATATATATATATATATATATATATATATATATTGGTCATGGCCAGGCCCAGTTTTCCACCCAACTACAGCACACATTTCTTGCTTATTATATTTATTTATTTATTTTACATTTGTTGACTGGGTTAGTCTTACTGAGCTTTTGGCTCATTTTCACATTTTCAGCAGAGACCTGGGGAGAAAAGCTTCTCAGGAAAAAAACATTAATTTTAGAAACAAAGTATTAACAATCAGCTTTAGGCTCTTTTTCAGCAGAGACCCGGGGAGAAAAGCTCCACAGGGAATACAATTTTAAGAACAAAGTATTAACAATCAGCAGAAAAATATGAGCCTTGTTACAATATCATTTTAATGGCTTTGTACAAAATAAACTAATAATCAGGAGAGGATTTTGAAACCAGCTGCATATCCCTTTAAATGGGTAGTATCTAATTGTTTTGGAGTTTAGAAAAAATGGAATATTCAAATAGCTAGTTGAAGATAAAAGGGAAATAGAGTAGAGGTCACCTTTTAGACTGACTAGATAAAGTAGGTTATTTTGGAGCCTGAAGAATCAAGATTGGTTAGAGAGGGAGGAAGGAAGGTGGTGGAAGAGGGAGGAGTATAAGGTTAGAGATACATTTAGAGTGAGGTGGTGAAATAGATGGAAGAATAGTGGTTTCAGGGTGGATGGCTACAGTGGCAAGACCATTTTTTTTAAGTATTTTCTTATGGCTAATTTGAAACTCTTGCTATGGTGAAGGGACTTTATTTCCAAGGGGAGCTGGTTCCAGGATGTAGCTGGGTTATAGTTGTAGAGGAGACATCCTATTTTAGTTTTGGGTTGGCAGATGTGTAATAATTCTTGGTCTGAGCTGCGTAGAGTCCTAGCAGGGGAACACTTAGATATGATGGAGGAGAGGATGGTGCAGAAGGAGGGTAGAGAGTGGATGAAGTGAATGATTTGTAGTTGATAAAGTTGGAGCAGGTGAAGGAATTCTAGCCAGTCTAGTTGCTGAAGTGCTAAGCAGTAGTGTGACTTGTAGGTTTGGTTTGCTGCAAATCTCACGACCTTGTTGTAGGCAGTTTCAAGTTTGGAAATAAATGTAGCGTTTAGGTTTGTGAATATGTGACAGCTTTAGATAAGTGTTGGAAGTAGTAAAGCATGAGAGAGAGTTTTTCGGGCTGTGTTGGTTAAGTATTTCTTGTTGCAGAAGAGGTGTCCAAGTTTCTGATGAGTTTTTTTAATAGACTTAGTAATATGTAGATCAAACTTAAGCTGATCATCTATTGTGACACCTAGCAATTTAGTACTACGTTCAGCTGAGATGGTGGTGTTGCTAGATTAAATGGTAAATGTACTTGTGAGTGTGATGAGGTTTTTGAGGAGGAGGAACAGGAGCTTAGTTTTCTTTGGATTAAGTATTAGTTTATTATCACTAAGCCATGTCTCAATGGTGTGGAAAGGTGCCTGGGTAGTTGAGTGGAGGTCAGTTGGGTTGTCAGTATTGGTTATAACTGTAGAGTCGTCAGCATATTGCACAAGAGATGACTGGGGACAAGAGGAGTAGAGCAAGTTGGTGAAAATATTAAAGAGTAGTGGTCCGAGAATGGACCCCTGGAGGACACCCATTTGTACAGTGAGGGGGATATAGTGCAGAGAGCCATTTAACTGACTGCTGGCTGGTACAGAGATAGCTGGAGAACCAGGAGATCGTAGGGGGAGAGAAGTTTAAGTTAGTGAGTTTGTCAAGGAGGAGAAGGTGACAGACAGTGTCAAATGCTTTAGAAAGGTCAAGGAATAGGCATAAGACAAGTTTATTGTTATGACGTGCTTGTATTTGTTTCATTTTAGGAAGTGTTGGTTTTCTGATTGGAGATGGTAACTGCATACATGGGTTGAGCTCATTTCCTCTTTGTTGACGATTTGTCCTTTTAAATATACCACCTGCGTTATTAAAAGTGAAAACATACATACACAGCATTGCTGAACAGCTGTGCTTTACTTACTACCTGAATTCAAAGTCACACTCCACAGCAACATGCATGCATATTACACCTCTATTAAACAAATAACAACTGCACCAGATACACTGTTGACTTTTTTATGTGGCAAATGATATCATATTTCAAAGTCACTTATTTTGCAGTGAATTGATCAGCATCAGAGATCATTTACACAGTAATATACTGATTTGTTTTAAGTGAAGTACTTTATGTTCAGCTAAGC
Source organism: Protopterus annectens (assembly GCF_019279795.1). Lineage (NCBI taxonomy): Eukaryota > Metazoa > Chordata > Ceratodontiformes > Protopteridae > Protopterus > Protopterus annectens. The sequence continues at coordinate 975,374,207 of NC_056726.1, read as the reverse complement.
ATTGCTTTCTCTGTGCTGTCTTTCTAGACAACGTAGAGCAGATGATAGGAGGAGGCTGGTATGATTGGTTTCACAACTACCAGCAAAAGGTTTAGCAGGGCCTTTGGTCACTGATCAAGGCAGAAGAGTTGTGCAGGCACCTTGTGAGGAGCAGTTATGAATACATATTTAGTATGTGCAGTTTGGCACAAGCACCTAAGAGCCCACACTCTTTGTAACGTATATTCTTTCTGAATGATCAGTAACA